>NC_133027.1:85605000-85702500 GCF_048771995.1 Taeniopygia guttata
GGTCAGAGGGCTGGGGGGACCCATCCTGTCCCCTCTTACCTGTGGTGTTTGTGAGCTGGAATGTGACGGATTTGTCAGGGATACTGCAGACATTGCGGACAGACACCTGGCATGTGTAGCTGGCGTAATCCTGAGGTCGAAGGTTCTTCAGCTTCAGGACTTTGGTTTCACCCTGGGATTTGGGAAAAACAGGGGCAAGAAAAGACACAGGTGTCCAAAGCACAGATCATCATTCCAAGCCCATATCCTGTCCCAAAGTTTACAGATTATCAGCAGCTCCCATGAAAACCTTAGGGAACTGTAGAGATTTCAAGCCTCCCACAGCTCTGTGTTAAGGAGACACAAAATGTTTGTAGCGGTCATTTCACCTCCAGGGTTTCACAAAACACCCAGCAACTGACTGACATGACTTGAAAGCACTGCCAAACAGGTCTGGGCATGATTTCTCGTCAACTAGTGCCAGAAACATCTTGTAGAACATAACAGACCTTAACCATCTCAGAACAGACCCTGAGATCTAACTCTGAGATGTCAGTAGGAACCCACAGGAAGTCACTGGGGATGCAACACTGCCAAACCAAAGTAAATCAGCGCAGATTGAGGCACTAATACTGGCCTAAATACGACAAGTTCAACAGTTATGCTCTAGAAATCTGCAGTACAGGAGGAAAAAAAATTCAGATAAATACTCAGAGAACTTCCAGAACTTTCTGACCCCCCTTCTCCAGATCTCATTTATGCTGATGTAAATCCAGAGTGGCTGCAGAGACTTTGATAGCCTTTTCTCATTCTAAGGTAACGAATACAATCACTGCCTGCACTCCATTAGCTACTGGCTTGTTTTAGAAACAGAATCAAGTTGTTACATTAACGACAGATGTGTTCTGTAGACTTTTATTTATGGAATGTAGAAAGCGCTGAGAATTATCCTATGGTTTGCACACCCTGCAACTCATATGTCTTCTGCTGACAGCTTGTTGCTGCTGTTCTCCTTGAGTTTTTCTAAATCTCTTCTGGAGAAACCATTCCATAACTGCCTGCAAGTATGAGGAGGTGTCAGCATGACAAATCCTCCTGAGGACAACATCAGGGGACTGGACAATGAGCTCAGGAATGCTAATATGCAGAGAACAAGGATGTGGAGTGAGTTTATTAGAATGATAAAACCTAGGTCACTGATAACCCAAGAGAGTCCTGTCCCCTGAGAATTGTTGCTATGCCACACAAATTATGGCATATGCATGTCATCTACATCCTTACAGGGTCATATGTATCTCCTGTTTATTGATTAGTGAATTTAGGTATATTGGGTATAAACCATATACCTAAAGTAAGTGAGTGTAAGTTAGTTTTAAAAAGCTTAAACAGTGAAATCTTCACCTTGTTTTTAATGTAAAAGCCTATTCAAACCTGACACTGACAGAGATTCATCTCCAAGACAACACTGCAAGTACCCTTCACACCAGTGAAGGGTACTTTTTTAAACATTCCAGCCAGATTTTTCCCTTCCAACAGTGCTGCAGAAGTGTCTTTTTGTTAACTTCAACTCTTACCAACCCGAACTTACAGGCTTATGCTGGTGTTAAGGAGAGGACTGCAAGGGCATGCCTGTCTGAGCACAGCAGTCCCAACACCCTCTTTCAGAGCTGGGAATGACCCATCATGTGAGGAGCATTGCCTAACGGGAGCTGTAGCACGCTGGGTCATTTAAACATTAATGCTGCAACATGGTGAATTTTTGCCAGGTGCCTTATTTAGCTAGAGAAAATATCCCACATCCTAAGACATCCTCTCATTAGGCAATATCTCCTATTAATTACACTGAGCCTAGTGAAAACTGGAAGAGCCCATGGTGACTTCCTCCAAGGCCAGGGATGTTCTAGCTGGGAGACACAGCACACAGACAAAGCTGTCTTCAGGACCAAACAGCAGCGCTGACCTACAGTGTTTCTGCAAATCTGCCACAAACCTGCAGCTCTCTCCCCCCTCCTCATCCCCCTGAATATTTCCATTTGGATGCCCATTTCCATGACCTATGGAGATGGCGTGTTTCAATAAAATATGAACATGACTACATTAACTTAAAGGTTGCCTGGGGCATTGCTCAGAAATCAAACTCAGCCAGAATGTGCTCTGGGCCCAGCTTTGGGAATGCAGGAAGGTGCTTGGGATGAGAAAGGAGCCCTGGGGAGCTGCCCTTTCAGCTGTCCCTTCCCACCCATCCCTGCCATGTGCTCCCTAGCAGCCCTGCTGGAAGTACTGGGGCTGATTAGCATCTAAAGGACATTTAGCTCCTGAGCTCAGCTTAGGGTAACATGCCCAGAGTGCCCTGGCAAAAAAAAATTTCCTTCCATCTCCCATTGCATTGGCCAACTAATTAGTGTGAAGAAAGTGGTGTTTATAGGGGAAACCTGTTGTGCAGGGCAAGTCCAATACAGGCAAGCAGGAGATGGAGAAAAGACATGGACACCTTGTCCCAAGACAAGTCAGGAAGTGCCCAGGTATTGGGCTCCCCATTACTTGTGGCCATTAGAAAAGCTCATGGATCCCACAGCAACGCCTGCCATTTGCTTACACTGCTAAGCAGGAAGCCCCTCCCTGATATATGGAACCTGGGCACTCAATTAAGAAAAAGAAAAAATAGTGATGGGAGATAGAGGAAATCCAGTCTTTGGATTTTTTGGATTTAGTCTCAGCCATCCAACAGCTGCATAACCTCAGTAGGGGAGCTGTGTCACTGCTCTCAGGGGCAGCGATAAAAAGGGAAAGGTCCTCCTAGGCCACACTCCCTCCTACTGCTCTACTCCTCTTATACCCTAGGAATGTGCATGTAGAAGGAAGGTCTACCAGCCCTTCTGGAGGCAGCCCTCCTTACAGTGGCCTGCACCTTCTCCCCAGCATCCTAATTCATGCAGGGAAGGAAACACCACCCACTACAGTGCCCTGTATCAGCAAGACACTCAACAAAAGTTGGCAGAGGTTTGCTTATTTTCACCTGCGTGTAAAGGGGTTCATAGATGTCCACACCATTGTCCTGACTGTGAGAAAGTGTTTCAGCTCCCCGTTTCCAGATGAAGCGAGCTGGGGGGTTGGAGTTGACCGTGCAGCGGAGGAAGACGGTCTTCTCCTGGTAGAAGCTGCCGCGTACATCACTGATGGTCTGGTGAACGGTGAGAACAGGTTCATCTAGATCTGGAACGGAGGTAAGGAAGTCGCAGCCATTGTTAGCAAAGCTTGGCCTGCGTGTACAGCCTGCAGAGCAGATGATGCTCCAGGGACCACTGAGGAGAAGGGAAGGTCCCACACATCTGGCTGATGACAAGTGCTGATTTAAGAGCAATTTTACTACCTGAAGGCAGGTAGTACAACCAATATTTAAAGGGAACACACAGGAGAAGCCAGAATTCTCCCGCTCACCAAGCAAACCTTCAGAGAATAGAAAGCAGTCTCTGGTTTGCAGAGTCCCATGGAGTCCTCAAATAAACCCACCTGCCTGCCACATGTGTCTCAGAGCAGTGGGCTGCCTCATATTCCTCAATGGTACCCCCCCTACAGAAAATCACTACTTTCTCCTTCAGTGAGAGGTCAAAAGGATGCCAGGAAGCTCTGCTCCATCATGATTTCTCCATCTTCTAGTTCCCAAATCTTTCCTGAAATCATGAGGCTAAACCCAGGGCTGTGAGATGTCCATACAAATGACACGACAAATCTTCAAGACAAGGTATGAAAGTAAAAAATCAGGACAAGATCAAGGAGCTGAGTTAAAAAGTCATCTAGACAGAGCAAATCTCATGAGGAATCATGGTCATATGAGATGCAAAACAATGTAATAGGTATGCATAATTTCTCTCTCTTCCTATTAGATATCCTCTGTATTTTTTTTTCAGTCTGTATCAACTGTCCTTTGGCAACTTCTAGTCACTGCAACACCATTGCCCCTCCCTAAACTGATGGGATTCTTTTGTTCTCTTTCTTTACAGAAGATGCTCCTTTCAATTCCCTTATTGTACCTGCACCAGACACACAACCACTATGACTGAATCAATGGTTATCAGTGGCTACATTTGCAAGAACAGAAGCAATAGCCCTTCAGGAAGAGGATTTTTCCATCTACACAGAGCACACTGCCCCCTACAGTTGCCCACCTGCTAAAAATGGATGAATTTCTGAGAAGTTGCAGCAGGTTTGTTTGAATGTTTGAACATTAAGGTAGCATGGGGGACACCTCAGAGGCAGTGGATCTTTCTCCTTACAAAACCACTTTGAGACTGAGGTTAAATATAAAGATCCCTTTCGACAAGAATTGACCCGCTAAAATGGAAAACAGCCTCTGCGTCTTTAAAATATGTCTATAAGGCACCTTTTGAGCTCAAGATGAAGCAATTCTATATTTTCAGGAGCATTATGACCCCATCTTCAGCTACAAGGAAACTGAGGTACTTGTACCCAGTATCCTCTTGTGCTGCCATCATGATCCTCTGCACATGCTTACCATCCTCATCACCTCCTGCCCTCCCATGCCACCTAATTTTCACAATATTTTATTTTACAGATTTATAAGTTTGGAGATCTGACTTCCAGAAAGGAAGAGGGAAGCAGGGATGAGTTTCTGCTATTATGTCATCCAAACAATGTATGCTCTCTGCTGAATCACAAGTGTCAACTTGTGGGTTTGCATCTTTTAATGAGCTGTATGCTCAGCAGACAGCAATTGTTATGCGACCTGAAATTTGTCTGCTTGACCATAGCTTAGAGATATGAGTAGAGCCATAAATGGAATAATAACATGACATAAAATATATCCCAGAAAAAAACCTCCATCAACCAAAAAACACCCACAGCTGAAAAAAAATATATGTAGATGGAAAAAAAAATCTACTCTCCATAGAGTGCTGTCTTCATGTGGCCGTAGGATGACCGAACATCAAATTCTTTTGGACCAGGATCTTAAACACAACCTCTCCTCCTTTCCTCCTTCCTTGTCTTTAACCTTACTTTATTTGTTCAAACTTCACATGAGTGACTCTGTAGCTACCATCCTTCTGAGACTGTTTCTCAGCACGTAAAACACTTCCCTTACTAACTGAAGAAGCAGCTCAGCATTCCAGTCTCCTGGCTCCCAGCTACTCCCCACACAGAAAACAACACCTTCTTTTTGGTTGCTAAAACTTTCCTCCTTTGAATTCTTCAGCATCTCTTTTGTAGAAGTCAGCTCTATGTCTAGCCCTCCTGAGAAAAACTAAAATAAGACCTACAATGTGTATGTCCTTGATGTACGAGTAATGCCACTGATGTCAGTGAGCTGCTCCAATGATAAATTGGCCCAAGGCTGTTCATGGAGATGATCACATGGGATGTTTCATGCACAATAAAAGCTTGTAAACATTCATTCTTTTCTTTTCCTTACTTCTTCTCTCTCCCACATGGAAATACTCAGAAAAGCAGCTGCCTCTCTGCCAGTATCTAACCAATACTTTTAAGCCTCACTGATGCCCACTTGGGGCAGAAGAATACTGTGCTACATGGGTTAATGTTTCCAGTTTCATATCCTCTTGGCACCAATGATGTTCTCTGTGCAACCTCACTGCCAAACACTAAAAGTATGACTGAGGACTAGCAGCAGCTGTCAAAGACACCAAAGTACACATGAGAGTGATGACTTACCTCTAACTACAAAATGGGATGCAGGAAAAGAAGGGGTTTATTTTTAAATTCTGGTTCATTCAGCTGAAGGTTGCCTGGGTGAGTGTTCAACAAAAACTGCGGCTTTTCCCATGTGTTCCCTTGCACCTACTGCAAATAATGGAAAAAAATTGTCTCTCCTTCCCAAAAACCAAGTGAGCAGAACAGAGGTGCAGTACCAAGTCCATCTGCAGAGTAGATGTTAGTATGAGAAAGCCCTTGGCCACCCCATTAGCCCCATAGTTCTACAGGTCAGAGCTGCATGAGGGACCACGGGATGCTACATCACTCTAGCTCCAGCCTGCACTGCAGGAGCACCCTCAGGGCATGAAGATATTCATGGCACAGTTCTGTTCCTAGAGACACAGGCCCTGGCAAGGTGTCACACTAAGCCTTGAGAGAACCAAGTATCCTTTGCAATGGAGAGTCATCATACATCTCCGCTACACGCAGGAGAAGAAACAGGCAGAGAAGCCAAGCAGATCTAGGGTGGGTGCCAGAACGTCTCTAAACAAAGTGATGCAATGCCAGTGAAAAAACACTCATCCTATCCACAGTGGCTGCTGTTAAAGTAATCCATTTCCACGGCCTAGGTAGGATAGTGCCCACACTACACTACTCCGATAAAGGGTAGGGCAAGGAAGGAACAGATGGGAGCTACTCTCAGCCATACAGTATGAACCTGCCAAAAGATAAGGATGCCCAAGTCTGTGGTACATTTTGTGAGAGTCACATCACAGTTGGGCTGGACAGCAGAACTAAAAGGAAGCAGTCAGGCAGCAGTTGCTGTCATCAAAAAGGTCTGCCCAGACTCCAGGCATATGCTGGGGTTTTGAAGCTCAGAGGTTGTTCCACTGACAGACAACCACAGTGCCCCTCAGCTCAGAAGGAAGGAGAACAGATAGAAGGAATGTAGAACAGCTCATGACAGGTTCAGGGACAGATTCAGTTGCTTTATCATACTTTACAACTTTTTAGCATTAATCTCTTGCCTTCTCAAATCATATGAGTGAGGAGAGGGATTTAGTGTTAGTTGGGCTGGAAAAAGTTGGAATAGTGGATAGTCAAGGACAATGTAATGGTAACTTTCTCCAAGAGAGCAAAACAAGTTGCCTAGACATTAAATATTGTATTTCTCCTATTTGGGCCTTACCATGTACGTTTATTTTCCCTCCCTTTTGATCACAGCAGCCCAAGAATAAACACTAAGTCCAAGAAAGAAACATTAGGAGAAAGCTTCAAAACTTGAAGCCCAAAGTGGAAAACCACTAGCAGCATCTCTGGGACTCAAGAAGGATGGGTACCATCCAGAGAAGTGTTGAGTCATCTTCACATTATGGGCACTATGACCAACCAGGGCAATGTTGAGTCACCTTCACATTCACCCTATCACAGCTCAGCCTCCTTAGCTGCATTCTAGAGTTCTTAGTGCTGCTTCCAGCATGCTACAAAAGTAGCAATGCTGGGAACAGGTTTCAGGAATGCCCCCAACACCCAGGGCACTACCAACTTCAAGAAACATTGCTTGCTTCAAGCTCTGTCAGCTTCAAAACAAAGACAAAGAAAGCAGAAGCCATGCCCAACACTACATCCCAGAAAAGTGCTAGGGAGCCCTGTTGGTGTTGTCAGACATCACAACCCCAAGGTAAGAATGAATCACAAGGACAGCAGAGCTGTATTTTGCACGGATGGATCTAATCCCTTATGCAAAAAAGACACTGGGGAGACCACACCAGTCCCTCTGCTCCTGAATCAGGTGCACATGGTCCTAGAGCAATGCAGCTCCCTGCTGGCCCCACAGCGAGACAGAGACATGCAGTAGAACTGTGGGAAGGTCTGGGTTGCCGCTAAATGACTTACACTGCACATCTACTCGAATGGACTTGATGGCAGGGACCCCAACCCCATTTTCTGCTTTACAGTAATAGCGGCCCCCCTGCAGCCTTTGGATCTTCTCAATCCGAAGGGTCTCGTTAAGCACTGACGTCTCTTGGAATTTGTCCGACGCGCTGCCAGCAGTTTTGGTCCATCTCACCTGCATGTGAAGAACAACAGAAATTAAATCAGGGACACAAAACAGAGATCCCAAGATTCAGCAGAGCTCCCTTTGTTGCTCTTCCCTCTCTTCCCTAGCTACTTCCATAAAGAAATCCTACAGCACTGCCAGACTTACCAAAGCTCAACTACTGATCTCAGTACGTCCCAGTAGCCCAGCCACTGATTCTGGTCCACTGCCAATCCCCATATCCAAGAGTCCAGGATAACCCCTCAATTCACCCAGACACACGCTGCATGTTTGCCACTCCTGCTCTGATTCTGCAAACCCAGCAGCTTGCTCAGTTTTATGCCACCATTTGCACAGCACAGGACTTTCAGTGTTCAGCCTTGAGACCCCATGTAGCTGGTAGGCCACAACACTACAGCAGACATCAGCTCACCACTACAGAGTTTTTACTACATTCCACACTCATCCTTTCCTGGACGGCAAGGCTATTTCTGCTTTTTGCTTTTCCATGAGTGAGAAAATGCAGCTGCTATCTGACTCTTTCCCCTTTCCCACTGGAAACACCCTGTGTATTTTATTTTTGTAAGTCATCCTTTCACAGCACACAAGATTTTCCTCTATTTTTAAAGATACCAAAAAAAAAAAAAAATCCCTTCTGATTCCAAGCCACATTTTTATTTGTTTGTCCTTATGCTACATGTTTTGGGATCCTGGCTTGAAGGGGCAACAGAGCTGCATGATATTTCGTGCACTCCGCACAATGAAAGAGAGAGACGGCTTTTCTCAGTCCATTGGTTTTCTATATCTGCAATCTCCCTTCGAAAGTCTGCTAACTGCCGGCCTCCTACTGCGGGACAATTTAGACTCTGGAACGGAGATCCAGCAAGATCAGCCAGCACAAAGAAGAGAGACTTTCATTCAGCCTTGGCTATAGATAAGACAGACTGAATACCTTGGCCACTCTTCCAGACTTTGTCTAAAGCTCCCTGCCATCACCTGATTGGTACTCATGCTCTAGAAGGAGCTGGGGTGTCTACATCCCATCCCAGAGCACCAGGCTGAGCAGATGTCTGGAGCTATTGACTATGGATTTATTCAGCCTTTGTAGTCTTGTGAGATTGTCTGAGGGCCCCAAGACACTTGGAGTTTCCTGTTTTGAAGGACACTTCAGCCAGCTCTTTAATCTTCTCAATCACAATCTCATTTTAGTATTGTGGCCACATTTTCATGCTTTAATGACTGGCTGATAGAAAAGGAAAGAGAAGATTAAACAAAGGTTAGGATAAGAGCCTAACTGGGGAAGAAATCAATCCATTAGGAGGGAGAGCAGAAATAGGATGCAAGCCACATTTTATATGTGCAGGTTCCAGACTCCCTGGTCATGCCTGGTTCTAGGCTCTGGAGTCCCTTGTGCAGGTCTGGCAATGACAAGCCAGAGCGCTGCCCACTAGCATGCTGTCTGCAACAGGCTCTGCTCCAGAAATCTCTCTAGCTTCTTGGGCTCAAATCTCTACAACCTGCCAGGGCCTTTCCATGCATTCAACAACCTTAGGCAGAGCCAATGCTACCAAATTCCCCTTTTCTGGTGCGCACAGGTACCACTTGCCCATCACTGTCACAAGCCTAGGCTGGTTGTTTTTGCTGACTTGGCTCAGGTAATTTTCTTTTTATTGTTTCCAGGATATTTTGATGGAAAAGCCATTTCAAATCCTTTCCTTTGTCATCAACTTGTAGCCAAGCAGATCCTCACAAGCAAGCCCATGGAAGCATTAACTGGCGTGAGAAGATGCATGGCTTCTTGCCACAAGTATCTTTGGCAGGACTGAGGAACGGGGCCAAGGCATGTATCACGTGTGGCTCCCCTGAGTGTATTCCAGCACACCCAGCCTCATAGTGTGCACCAGCTCCACTCCCACCACGCTCTGTCCCAGAGCTGGCAGACCCATGCTCTAGGCCAGTACCTCTACAGACACCTTCACACTAACACTGAACCTCCCAGCTTGAGTATCTGAAGGGGTGAGGTGGCTGCATGGGCTTGAGTCTGTGCAAACCTCTGTGCACCCCAAGTAAGGATTTCAACCATTAGCCAAGCTCAGCTTTGTACCTGTCCGCTGGACTGTGTCTCTAACCACAGCATGGATGTGTCCAGCGCTGCAAATCTGACTTTGCCTCTGCTTGGTGGCCACAAAGCAATGAACAGCAGGTTCTGTGTGGGGTGCACAGTGGGATGCACTATCAACAACTTCCCAAACTCCCCCAAGCAGCATTCCCTTGGCTGTACATCCAGAGAAGCTGAGAAATGGATGGACCATGAAGGACCAACTCCTAAGGTAAGCACATATGGGAAGTGTCTTCTAGGATGCTCCTACTTTGTAGTAAGAGGGTTAAAGATTTGAGATTTCAGTTTGGACTTTAAGTTCTTGAAGGGGCTTCACATACTGAAGACAAGTAGAAGGTCTTTGAAAGCTTCTGCACAGCTTTGTGGACTGTTTTCCATGAATGCAAGCTTAAATGCTTCATAGCTTAGCAACCTAAGTTAAAATGGGGCATCCCTACCTGAGTCCAACGTGTAGGAGAAAGCTGGACACCCCACACTGCCCATAATTCTCCTCTATGTGGAGACTACAAGCAAGTACCATGGGGGAACATGGGTGACAGGCAAGACTGAAGGCTTACCTGTGGCCGGGGGTGTCCTGTGACCAGGCACTGCAGGACCAGCGTGTCCCCCTCCCGAATTGTGTAAACACGTTCACTGATGTTGTCTTCCTTCACCACACATGCTTGCCCAGCATGGATGATTTGGGCCTGAGCAGGAGCTGTAGAAAGGAAAGAAGAGGTAAAGATGGAAATGGGCAGTAGCCCATCTCCTTATGCCCACTGCCCAGGGTGGCTTCTCCCACCTCATAAGCCACAGAGGGAAAGAGCGAGGTAGTTCTGGGAATGAATCACAGAAGTCTTAGGAGATATATTATTAAGCAATTTCCCCCATTTCCTGAGTGGCTGATATCCACTACTATTTTAAAACCTTTGGTTCTGTTGAGATGAGCAGCTCTAGACACTGAAAAACAGAATATGGCACTTTTTTGGGGTGGACCCTCCTGCATGGATTGAGGACAAAAAATTTCCTGCTGTCATCTCTCCCAGAAAGGAGTACGTGCAAGCAGCTATATCAGGGATCTGGTCAAATCACAACTGCTCCATGCCTGTCTAAAATAAGCCTGATTACTATGATTTACCTTGCAGGGGGCTGGGATAACTAATGAGCAGAGTAAGGAAGGGCCCTGAAGCTCTGTACAGCTATTAGCAACAGGCATAGTAAACACTGCAGGAAAAACAAATCTTTCCCATATTAAACAGCAGCCTGTCTCAGCCCTGAGCCAGAGAAAACAGCCTCTGCAGGATGAGAGGACCCTATAATCTGTATAGATTTCTCCACCTACGGCTCCTAATGAAGACCAATTACTGCCAGTCCGGCCAGGAAAATGGGTGAAGACCAGTACAGTGGAAAAGTACATAGACAGAAAGTTCCCCAAACAAAGTTATAAAAGGTCCAATGACCCTAAACAGCACCCTATATCCCACAACACCCTGACGAGAAGCAGGAAGAGATGAGCTGTAGTAGAACAGGATTTTACAAAGAAAAAAGCCTCAGTTCTGAAATCCTGTGCAAACTGCCTTTGGCTCCCTACTCCAAAGCGTTTGTGTGATCAGAGAAGTGGCTGAGATGTGGTGAAGATGACTGCACAGCCCACCTGCACACCTGTGTTTGTTTGAGGGGGAAATTCCAGTTGCTCTTCAAGATACAGAGAAACCTACAAACATGTCTTAGAGTCAGTGTCTCACTTACAGTCCTCTGGGATACTTACCCAGCTTGCAAGAATGCTTTCAGGTGACTCTGGAGTCACAGCTCTAGCTCCCATTAGTGGAATATAACAAAAATGAACAAACCACAGAGGAGATGATCAAAAGGTTTAAAGCAATGAGCCTTCGAAAGCCTTCCTAAGCAAGAATAAATTTTGCACAACCTGTTAAAGCTGAACCAAGCTCAGATTTTTGCTGGTTTAGTCCACCAGCAGTATAGACAGCAGGACTGGCTGGGCTCAGGCAGTGGAGAAGATCTGCCTTTGAGATCAACCTTTATAAACTGGTGTCAAACAATGCACTGACCAAGTTGCAGGGACATGAGAGTGGATACAGGGCCAGTGGGAAACTGTCCTTGCTGCTTTACGGCCTGCCATGGCCACCCAACATCCAGGGCAGCAGCACTGCACATACAGCAATCTAATCTCTAATTTTCCATCTCTTCCATCATGGTGGCATCTTTTATCTCTTCCAGCATGGTGGCACTTTTTAAAAATTATTATTACTCTCCAAATTATTGACAAACAGAAGCAACATGTCTATTTGAAGAATATGATGGCACAAACATGGACAAATCCCTCAGCCTCTAGTGTCTTCCCCTTCTGCAGGCCTCCCAAGATGCTGGCCATCACTCAGGCATCATGGCATGCCAAAACTGACTGTTAAGACTTCACTGATACAACTGAGTAGATGAGTGACCTTCCCCTTCCTAGATGGCAGAGAGTCTTGTTGAACCCAGCAGAAAGCACAAACCATGTATATGTGCTTACACACATCTGTGCATTTGTATACACTACATGTGTGGACATATATGCAGATATGTAAATACATTAATTAAAATAGTGATTTATCAGGAAAGATGTAATGAATGGTTCTCAAGTCAACAGTCACTGGGGAGGAATTCAGAAGCCTACATAACCTTTGCTAACACAACTTAATCCAAATGACAGCCTCTTGTGCTGTTTCAGCCCTCAGATAATTTTCCTGCAGATCTGCCATAACACCTTTAGCCCCACTGTACTACAGAGCACTGCTTACACAGCTGAGACACAGGCTGTGATGCTGATTGATCTCTGCTGACCAAAAGGGAGACTCCATCCTTTCCCATCTTATGCCACATTCCCCTAGTCTCCAAACTATCCTGTCTGCATTTCAGCAGGGTCCTGGCGCCTTGAAGCAACAAAGCTCTGGTAACTTCTCTTGACAGTCTCTGGGCTGCATTTGCCAGCTGATGGCTCTATTCTCCCTTTGCAAACATGACCTTGCTGTAAAAACTAATTTCCAGACACTCCATGGACAATCAGAATATTTATCTGCAGCTCTAGCTCCTAGTTAAATGTCGTTCTTAAGTTGTTCTGCTGTACCCCATATGGTATACAAAGTAAGCATTACAACTTTCACTCTTCCCTTTGTCTATTCCACTTCCATTTTTTCACCTGTGTTGTGTAACAGAGGCACTTCCACATGGGGAACTTCCACAGGAAAATCATTAGGTAGAGTGGTACAGAATTGGAAGGCTTCTGTGCAAGTATTCTGATGCCAATATACCTTGGTGTGATTTGCTGGCATATCCCTGAGTTTGAGAGAAACATTATTTAAACTAATCCTTATAAGGCACTAGACTACAACAAAACCATAGTCCTGTGGATAAGCCCTGGGTCATAATTTTGTCCTCTTCTCCCAAATTCTCCCTGGATACACTGAGCTGTAATGAAGCTGACAAGCAAGGGTATATACATTTGGCTTTGTTTGCAGGTGTCTGAACTTCCTTGTGTCACCCCCATTAACACCTTTCAGCTAAATCATTGGAAAGGGACATCACTTTAAGGGAACCTCCATGCTTAAGCTGTAACATTTCTCTGGCAATAACAGCACCAGGCCCTCAGCAGAACAATCACTTTTTTTCATGTCTTAGACCCCATGTGAACCCAGATCTCTCAAAAGGGAACTCAGGAAGCTTGGGGCTGTCTTGGAAAGAAAATCACTCAGGTAGATGGCCCAAGAGCCTGAGACACTGCCTCTGGTTTGGTTATAACTTGACATTAGTAGGTGGGGGCTGAGCAATGAACAAACCCAGCTCTTTGGGGACTGCATTAAGATGAGACTCGGGAAGGTCTCTGTTTCAAGCTCAGCCTGTCACAGCACACAAAGGCTGGGAAAGACACCTCATGCTGTATTACCGATGGGTAGAGAGACTGCAAGGATTAATTGCACTTTTAATGGGCTTAAACAGAAAGAATACATTATTGTTTGACATCCTCCCATGTCTCCTGGAGGATTCCAGCATGCAGACAGCTTGCACACTGCCAGCACAACAGGATGTCAGGACCATGCCTGCCAGAGGAACAGTTTCACAGAAGGCCCTAAGGAAGGCAAAGAAAGGCTGGAGATGAAGGAGTAACCGTAGCCATTCTCAGTGGTGCTCCACAAAGAACCACTCTTGAACAGAGAAAACCTTCCCTGTTGAGTCCTTCTGGGGCAGAATACTTCACCTCAGGCCAGCCAGCCCCAAAGCAGAGGTCCAAGAAAGACCTCTGATGGCCTCTAGGGGGGAAGAAGGGACAGATTGTTCCCAGAAATTTTGAAGGACAGAGGTATCATCACTTCTATTCAACTTTCAGATAAGAGGTCAACTTAGAGAAGGCTCTCAATACAAAGTCCTCCAGAGAAACTAGGCCAACCACATATTGGGTGTCAGATGCTTTAGAAGGGAGAAAAAATCAGACTATGAACGTGCAGCATTAGGCCCTTGCTCAGAAAATGGGGCTGGCCTGTAATGCGTTTGGCCTCTGCATCAAAATTTCCTACTATGCTTTCACTTGATGTATTTACACATTAAAACAAAAGGAAATTGAAGTGAATAAAATAACTTTATTCCCAGTGCAGTGTACTGTACGATGTTATTATTACCATAACCTTGAAAGTTTATGAGACTCTTGGTGCTTAGAGGTTGCTAATACCATGAAAATATAGAAAAGGAGAGAGAAATGGTCTTTTGAAGAAGACTGAGTCATCTGTATTTGGATTGCAGGTCTAGCCATTCATCTTCTTGAGCCTCAGATCTCATCAGTAAAATGACAATGGTGAGAGCTCCTTCACAGAGAGGATGGTGAGTGACAGATACTGCACTGACACTCTCTCAGTCACTGTCAGCACCCACAGGGGCAACTTTTCCCCCACTTTGCAGCGCAGCACCTACCACACTTCTCTGCTGCCTTTGCAGTACTCTAACAGCAGCCATCATGTTTGACTCTGTCCCACCACTACCCCTGCCATCTGCATGTCCTGCGGACTGCCTCAAGGATGAAGAACATTTATCTCCAAAGCTGCTGGGCCAATACCTGCAGCTGAATGCACAGGGGCACTGAAACCACCGATCTCTGCTACCATCCTCCTCCAGGGTGGGGAGAGATGGAAGCTGTACCTAGAGCTTTCCTCTTCCTCAGCCTGAATCTATCATCCTGCTTTGCAAGGCAAGCAATGATCTTCCATGCATCTGGTGCAGATGTAATTCAGTCTCTTCTGAAGAGGCAAAGAAGCCAAGGTCCTTCCCATTCCTGTTCACAAGATCCCCGGACTCACACTGCTTAGTTACACTCAAATGAGGAGGGCATCAGCTGCTAATCTGCACCTTAAACCTCTCAAGAACCTGTCTGTCTCCCTTCCTCACCTTTCCCATCCTGAGCAAGTGGCATATAACAAGTGCATCATGAAGGGAGTTCTCAGAAATGGGAAAACACACAGTACTTATAGACCACAGTAGGTTGAATAACCACTTTGCTGAGGAAATCCAGATGTGGAATTTCTTGCTGGGGAGACACTGTCAGTAACTGCCTCTCCAGGAGCTGCCCTGCAGCCCCGTTAGTTACAGACCGTGCGTGGCACAACGCCCAAGAGGCAGCTCAGGCCTGCAAGTTGCTGCTGGAGGTTTTATCCCGTCTGCTCACGCGATGCACAGAGCTGCCTGGGGAGCAGGGGCACACAGACATGGAGACCTGTGAGGAAAGGCTCGTGTCCCCTCAGCAGAGCACAAAGGAAAGCCAGCAAATGCATAAAGGGAAGAGGCGAGCTGGCAGCACCTGGCAGCAGCAAGGAAGGTCTAGTACAGTGGGAAGGACCTGCAGGGGCAGCATCCTCATGGCCAAACAAAACACCCTGCTCCAGGAGGGGATGGAAACTGCCTTGATGTGTACTCCAGCACTGCTTAGCTGGTCTCATTCTAGGGATGAAGACCACAGGCTTTGCTGAAACTTTAGACAAAACAAATTAACCAAGCCAGATCCAGCCTGCAGTGCAGGGCACAGTGTCAACGGGCCATTTAAAAGGAGAATTCACTCCAGCTTGAGGACAATTATGGAAATAATAATACACAATCAGTGTCCATTAACACTGCCAGCAGGGCTGTGGATCAATATTGTATTAATGGCTGAAGAAAAATCAGCCATATCCATCAGTCAGCAGTTAAGACCAGCTCAAGAGCAGAGGGAGAGGAGGTGGCGGTGGGTGGGTATAATCAAGCTCAGGCATTGGATGTCTTTGTGCAGCCTGCCAAGGGGAGCCCTCTTTACAAACCAAGTGCCACAACCATTTTCCAAACACATTCCCTGGCTGCTTGCTCAGGGGTCTCCTTCTCCTCACCTCAGCCCCTCACAGCCTCTTTGCCCAGTGAAATGGCAAAGGGAGCCCAGTCCCTGAAGGGAACTTTCCCCATGGGAGGTGTTTTGTTCAGTTCTGTCTGCTTAAACTCCAACTTTTAACACAAGGCCAGGCTGGTCCCACAGCACAGAGAGAGGCAATGCAGAAGGCCCAGGGATAACTGAGAATCAAAGCATAGCCATAGTCCTGGTCTCCACCCACTCCTTGGACTTCTGTCTTGTCCAAGCTCCTCCTGTTGACTCTTCTAACATCATGTGCTGCCTGGGCAGCTCATGCTACCACAGTACTGTTCTGAACCAAAAGACATCAGGAAGCCCTCCCTGCCTACTGACACTAAGGGGTACAACCCCAAACAAGGCAAATCTCCACTGAGGCTTTTTGGCTCTCATGTCCCAGTGTTTTCACTGCAGCCCAAACCACATATGCTCAAAAAAAAAAAAACCAAAAAAAAAAAAAAAACCAACAACAAAAAAAACCAAAACAACAAACCAAAAACCAACCAACCAACCAAAAAACCCAAACAACAAAAACAACAACAAAAAAAAATTAAAAAAAAAAACCCCAAAACTGCTTACTGTACACTCAGCCTAAATTTGCTGCAGGAAACACATCCTATTTTAGTAGCAAAATGTCTTTGACTCCTTTGGTGTTTGTACACTGATCATGATAACAAAATAAACATCAATTCACCCACAAAAAACCCACTCACAAGATATGCAAAGAACCATGTCTAACCCCACACAACACTTCACAGCTACTCTTAAGCAAGAAGAAGAAAATAAAATTTTCAATGAGAAGTGCACAGAGAACTGACAGAGGTGTGGAAAGTAATCACAGAGCATGAAACTTGGCTACTTGAAATAGCATGGGATTTTTTTTCACTTGGAAGAGACCAAGATTATGTCTTTACATCTCTGTCTGATTGCATCTCCAGAAACCAAGTTTCTTTTTGTAAAGCTCAGCCAGATCATTTCCACAGCCTTAAAAAAACTTCTTGCTTAATTAATGTCACTTCTTTGAAACATCTCTATAATTTTGTTTATTTTAGAAAATGCCAGCAACAAAATCATGTGAGATGTCATGAACAGTAGGTACACCCCCCAGCCGCTGCAACACCTGCTCCTGAGACCATTGTTCAACTTTAAACCTAAGCAGGATTATGTGCATTACTAAAGTATCAGTTACCAGATCATCACTGATCGCCTCAATCCCCAACTCCACTGCCTGCAGCAGCTCGCTAGCTTTCCTAGATGTTCCCAAAATATTCTTATTTACCTTATATTCTAAAATACAGGTCTACCTAACTGCAAGAGTGTTAAGTAGAACAGCAAAATTGATCAGCAACTTTGTTTGATAAGAATCAAGTGACAGATGTTACACACACAAAGCATTATGGTGGCATAAACTCTATATTGCTGCCTAACTCTTATGCCTGAGTGGAATTTCTATAGACAATTCAATGCCAGCAACAGAAAGTAGCTTGTCTTCAAATCTTTAGGGGCTCCGGATACAGTGGCAGTCAGAATCTGCACCTCGGCAACACTATCCTGGAAAATTCCAGCTTTGGTTGGGAAATGAAAAAAGCATGTCTGTCTCATAATGGCCCCTAAAAGAGACTTTATCATCTCTTCCAACCCACTTCCTGCTGTGCCAGCTACAGAGGCTGACGTGTATCTCTAAATCTTGGTGCAAAACTCAATGAGCCACAGAGCCACACTTGGGTGAGGTGATGCTGCCAAGCTGATTGCTCAAAATATTGCACATTTCTTCTCTGGTTGCCACTTAAATTTCCTGAGCATTCATTTTAGAGGAAAACACAAATCAGGCAAGCAGCCTGGAGGACAAATCCTCTAATAGAAGATATAGACCACTAACACAACGACTTGTTTGTCGGCTGGTAAAATACCCAAAATTGAAATGTGCAGTCAGAGTAAAAAAGGGTTACAAAGAGAGGAACTCAACTGGGCATGGGTAGCACAGACACTTGTTTATCTGACCCCTGTCCTGCAGGAACAGGTGAATACTGCAGGACAGGTGAGCATCAGGCTCCTTGGTAGGTTTGACCATTTGTCTCCTTTATGTGAACTCACACCAGGTCTCCAGTCCCTTGAGCCAATCTCCAGCTGCTCCATGCACCTACCACCTTCATAAGGGCAGTGAACAGCTACAGACATCCAGAAGGACTGCAGACCCTCTGGCCTTTGGTTTTAGCTTTCACTGCACCCATCCCCAGGGGCCTCCAAGTAGCCAGCTCACCAGAGAGCCAAGGACTAGCTCAGATGGAGATGCAACTCACACTTCTGCCCCCCTTTTTTTGCCTCTCTGTCACAACATGCTGGAGCCACTGAAGCTGCATATCCCCACTCAGACAGGAAAAATGCCTTTCAGATCCGTGCTGCAGCTTGACAGCACTGGTAGCAAAGTCCAACAGATGATGTCCCCACCATCTGCTGCTAATAACTTGTTCAGGCAAATGGTCTTTTTTTGAATGGTCCCAAGGGCTTCACCCTCTCTCCCCCAAATTCAAGATCAGCTCATTTCTGAAGGACCACTGGTGCTGCTGCTTCTGCTTTTTCTCCCCTTTTATACTTTGAACCCCTTTAGTACAACAGTGACTCTTCAACAAAGAGGTCCATATGCACAGATCTTTAAACCAGAGTACTTTGAAACTCATCTGTTGTTTCATGGCTGGATCATTTCACATAGGACATAAAAGGAGAGCCCAACACAGACACTTCAGTCCTTCAAAATGGGGAAAAAAAGTCTATTTGCTAATCATCTGTCAACTAGATTAGCAGCAAAGGTGCATGAACTCCAACCAATGAATAATTACAGGCTCCTTTTCATATCAAAACCAGAAAAAAAATATCAGAAAAAAATATATGACAGCTGTTGTTCCTGAATCATGAAAAATAAGGCTAAGCAGAGGTAGTAGTTTAAAACTGGACTCCCCAGCTAGTGGGACACAGGGAGAGTGCTCCAGACTTCACTGGTGACGACTCTACCAGAGTCACACCCACATGCTAAAACCCACTCTGGAAACACAGGAAGAGAATCAAATTCGAGCTCCAGGTATACTAAAAAAATATAACAGGAGAAATAGAACAAAAACCAAACCAGTATATAATCAAAGTACACTATCAGAAATTGCATAAGAATTGGACCATTTTCATGAAACACCAGCTGATGCTGTTCAAAATGCTAAACCCTGAGTGGCAAATTCTTCAATGCTGAGGTGGAAACTGGAGGGTAGTGGGCAGGAGAAGGTCTGGCAGTGAAGTGCTCTCAGAGGGGAGGACTTCTCTCTACATGGAAAGCCAAAGGGAATTATGCCTACTGAGAGCTGCTAGCCCCAGAGACGGGGAGAGCAGACATGGGGCAGCAAAGCAAGTCACTAATTACCTGGTGCCCCAACTCTCCCAAAGACTTCCCTATGTACATGACCAAAGCAGTACCACCACTGCCGGGAGAGTTTCTGCAGGGGCACAGAGCTTTGTGCAGACCACAAAGTCTGGCTGCGAAGCTAGGTAAATACTCAAGCACTGAATCAATGCTAAGTCCTCAACTATCACAGCTCCACTGCTTCCAGGGCCCCATCCAGACACCTCAGAGTGAGCTGGGGATGTGAGGACAATCATACCTTGATGGCAGTGCAAACATTCTCTTCATACAGGAGAGAAAAGATTCAACAAATGGCCATGTTTACCTACTGCTATCCCCATCTTCCATGGAAAGCAAAAGGCTATTTCAACTGTGAAACAGAGGGAAGGAGTGGGGGACAGGGGAATGAGAGCAGGAGAGAGTGGTAAGAGACTCAAGAAAAAGCCACTGAAATAAAATTTCACTGAAAGCTTGTTTAGAACAAAACACAGAAATAGATGGCAATACAAATGCTACCCCCTTAATTCAACTGTCTAAAGCTCAACTTTACTACAGAGAAATGGTGGGCAGCAGGGACTTGTCACTGTCCAAAGCTCTAGGAACAGTGGTGCCCATTCCACATACACCCTGCAGCAAAGCCACCTCCCAGGGGATCAAAGCACAAGATCTGCTATCAGCTCCAAGCCACTTGCTGGGACAGGACAGGCAGCCATGGCACAACCCCAGCACAACCACTCACTGGCAAAGCTGGCAGAGATGCTCAGGACCATGGGCACCACAGAGAGTTGGCACCCCTCTGCCAGGTACCCAACTGCTCCCAGCAAGATCAAGGACTGGAGATGCTGCTGATGATACATGGAGGCTGCTTGTGACACAGCCCCTCAGTGGAGAGAAGCCTTTGTGCTTGAATGAGCTCCAGTGCAGGCCCTTACAAAACACCAAAGCTTTTATCCCCCAGGCGGTGCTGTTAAGTGGGGAAGCTGCTATTGCGCTCTGCCATCCTTGGGCAGGAAGCCTAAAGCACATCCAGGGATCAGTCCACACCTAATTCCAGTCTACAATGCAAAGGCCAAGCTCCACCCGAAAGGAAGTAAGAGACCATCAAAAGCAAATGCCAGCAAATTGTCAACAGAACCGAGGCAACAGAGGCTGAGTGACACCCCTGGAAATCAAGCCAAGTAATGCTTTATCTTGACAGCATCTTTTACATCCCTGAAGTGCCTTTGGTGAGCAGAGTCCTAGAAAGTCCCTGGTACTTTCCCTCTTGAGTACCAATAATTAACAACCACAAACTGGCAGACAGGCGAGCAATTCCCTCTGGTTCCGATAAGAGGAGCTGGCATCTCTCTAGCCCCAGCCATCTCCATTGCTTTATTCTCTTTGTTTATTGATCCTTTTATGCACATAATGCAAATTGACATTTAATAATTCAGCCGAGTTAATGGTGCTTAAATATTAAATGGCTTTTCTCTTTTAATTAGCTGTAACAAAATAGGAAACAAAGGAGTGCTAGATAGATGCCATTTAAAATACCCTAGTCCAAGTTTCTTGGCATTTTTCTAGGGATGGAAAAGAATAGTTCAACAGAAATTTTGTAGAAGTCTCCTACTCTCACCAGGAAGATGACTAACCCACAGAACCATTTCCAGAAGCTTTGATTCATAGAGCATATTCATCTCTGTCAAGTCTTTGTTTTCTCTGCCTTCTCCTCTTCTGCTAATAAAGACATAGGGGAGTGGAAGGAGGGGCAGAGGGTAGAATGAAAATCCTTCCCCATAAGAGGTGTCAGAACCCATGTAACATGTTGTAGATGTGGATGCAGAAGCCTTCTGATACACCATTGCAAGACCTGTATCCAGGTGGAAACAGAGCTAAAACGTAGCAGAGCAGAAAACTATTTTAAGAGTAACAAATAGCTTACAAATAGTTAAAAACAGACAGAAATCTTGCAATTATTCTCTGGGGCAAGAATAGCTTATTCAGAAAATTAATTGAATACTACACTGGCAAAAAAAAATCCCATATATAGCAGGGTAAGGGAGCACTCATTTCTCTTCTGCTCATTATGCCAAAGGTTCAGAATAAGAGGGAAAATACATGGTATCTTTAAACCTCAGTTTCATCTCAGCTGGAGCCGAAGGCAGCGATACATCTTAGTCATAATGTTGCTGGTGTGAATCACCATAACTGAAAAGACTTGCTATTATTTGGGATGTTTTAACTGTGCATACCTCCTCTCTGAATTAGTGCTCATTTGAAATCCTCAATTGGTTTGAGTTTGGGATAATGATTTCCCACCTAACCCAGAGGAGAATGACATAGTCACAATAATTAGATATAGAAACTGTTAATAACTTAGTTTAATTACAACCTATTTTCCTCAAATTTAGCCTAGACATAAGATTTCAATGAATTCTAATTACATGCCATGTTTGAATAGCCTGTGTTATTAGATTATGAATTCCAGACAAAGAAACAGACTGACAAACACTAAATTCCTTACTGAGGATACTTTAAAAAATGAATCTTAATTCAAGTCAATTAATATATTGACTTGAAAATTCTGTGCAAATTCATTCTTTCAGGGAAGACTACACATTGTAAATCTGTAGAGGGTAAGCTGTGTTTTTCACACATAACAAAAATATCAAATTCCCAGTTTATGTGCAAAATTGAGATCATCCTTACCACCAGATCTGCTAGGGGTATTTCCACAAAACACTGAGTTACTATTCTGAAGCTGCCAGGCAGGACATCATGTAAAAGGGTGTCCTCACATGCAAAGGCACCCAAGGATTCAGGATGATGGGAGAGGGCAGAGCACTGTTCCTTCTGTCCAGAAGTGACTGGGGTGTACAACACACACAGCCTTGTTCATAACCAGATCCCCCCTTGCACACAGGAGAGGGCAGAGGTGCACATCTGAGACTTAGCCCATTATATCTTTATTTCTGACTTTAACATGGTGAAATTTGGCTGCAGGAACTGCTACTTTATGTCCCCTTGCCCACAAAATCTAGAAGGTCTTTTACATCCCTCATGGACTCTGGTTACCCCCTGCCCATCTCTTTGACAGAACATGGGGAACCCTTCCTTGCCTCTGTAGGGCTCTGCACAGGGAGCATTTTCCATCACTCCACATCCACCACATGCAGCTCGTTCACTCTTGACACCATAACAACAGTTTGCATAGTTTCCCTTTAATAGACTATCCATCTATTCCTTTCCAGCTGTGCAGCACATCTGGCTCACTTCCTCTCCTGGGCAGGCACTCTTTACTTCAATTTTCTATTTGTTGTTGTTCAGGAGGCTTAGGAGGTAATAAAGGAGTAAATGCCCAGTGGACAAGTGGCATCACCAGGCATTTTCAGAGGTGATAAAACACAAGTTCACTTGCAGCCTCTTCAGTTCTGAGCTACTACTTCTGGCCTTCTGTAGCTGTCAGAACTTAAAAATGCAGTTAACTTGTCTCAGAGCACTGTCAAAGGAGGAAGTTTCCTTAGGATAATCCACCACAGCTGGCTAAGATGGGAAGCAGGAGGGCATTAATTTCAGGCCTGCAGATGTGAAAGGTTTGGAATTGGCACAATGGACAAAATTACACCATGCATACTGGGGTGAAAGTGCAGATGGCAACAACAGGAAGATGCCAGGCCTGGTAAGGTGGATATGGGTAGCCTATATGGATAAAAATTCCCATCATGGCAAACTCTGAGAAAAGGAAGCAGCTGCTTACAGACATGCCATCCCAAGTTGTGGGAATGGCACATATATCTCTTGGATACCTGTGACCTGGACTGTATAAAAGTGATACCTCCAGAAGAACATGTGGAGACCCCCACCACAGAAAACACCAGCAGGAACCGATATCGTGGTGACTACAATATGTCTACCATTCTCTAATACCTTCACCTCTCCTCCCCTGTGCCCCTTCATATCTCTCTCCACCTCACATTTGCTGTTAAATAAAATCCATACCATTGACTTTGGCATAAAGTCTTATTTGAAACTTAATTTCGGCAGAGACATCTCTTAATAATCAGAAGCTAACATTATTTTGGTGTATCATAACATTATTTTCATGTGAGAAGTGGAATCTAACAGCAGTCTTCCTTCCACCTCCAGCTATTCCCAGTGAGATGGGGTCACACCCTGGATATACATGTGATTAATTAACTGGATCTACTGTGATTAACACACTACTTCAAGGCTGTTCCAGCAAATGGGATGAACTTCGGGTCGTTACTATAAAGACCTCTCCTCAACCACAAGTGCCAGATGTTGGCCTCAGGAGCATCCCCCAAACCCTGCAAAAATATGGGTAACTCTGGCAATGCCACATCCTGGCTGTATTGATGGAGTTCATTCTGACAGAAAACTGCAGCAGTGCAGACAATCAGACTGGGGGAAGAAGGGGGAGTGGGGGCAGGGAAAGAAAAAATGGAAACAGATTAACAAGGAGTTTTGAAAAAAAAAATCTGATTACAGCTGAAACACAGGGAAGGAGAAGTGAGACAGGCCGATGAAGGCTTGTCTGTTCCCCAGTGAGAAACCAACAGCAATGAAGTTAGGAACAAAAGTTTCACAAAGCAAGGTTACGAATTTGTTACTTTGCATCTGTGCAGAGTCAAAAGATCATCTGAAACACCAGAGACTTGCAGAGGAAATTGGGAAAGCATCAATCCATATGGGATAGTGTTTAAAATAATTTCTCAGTTTGCTGACTGCACAGGGGGTAAAACAGGGATTAATTCTCTACCCAAGATCATGCACTTGTGCAAACATTGTTGAGCAGCTTGTTCAACAGGGGACTTGGGGACTAATGCAGCCATATCGAAGCAGCCAGGGTCTGGCTGACAGCTTTGCAAAGGAAGTAAGATGATCTTTGACACGAAGGAAATAAAGCTATGAAAGACCAAAATGCTGACAGGCACCAGCCTCAAAGCCAAAGCATCTCTGAAGAGGAAAGCTCTTTAAAGACTTTTGTTCTCAAGCTCTCTTCTGCAAGGGAAAAAGCTTGAGCCTACTTAGGTGAGGCCAAGGGCAGGCTAAGACCTCAGTATATTTTGAAATCACTTATCCTCAGCTCCATTTTATGTTTTCTTGATATTAGTAAGAAATTTCACTATATTTAAAATATTCCTGGTCCTTCAGCTGCATGTGGAATGACTTAGAGCAGTCCATCCCTTGGAGAATGAAATGGTCCCTTGGTCTCTGAAGAGGACAGGAGAAAAGCAAACCCACACAGACGGCAAATTGTTGCAACCAGCCTACCTTTCTTAAAAGACCTCAAACAACTCAGCCTACTGCAGAATACCCTGGGACAAAAGAACACAAAACTAGGGAGTGGGCTTCACATTTAAAAGATTAAATGTCTGCAAAGGGAAGGATACACAGCTTCTGAAAATGTGAATTTACTGAAATTTCCATCCTCTAGACAAGCAAATCCTTTTTTGGGTGCTGCCCATCAGGCAAGAAATTTTACTTTTGCACCAGTGCCACACTTAATTATTACTCATATCAAACACTCAGAGCTTGTAATTCATCCTGTAAGATTGAAAACTCTTTTCCATGGACAGAGATCAGAGACAGTGTCTCTGGAGGCTCTGTACAGGGGGGTTCCTGACCCCTGCCAGGGTCCCAGGCCTTCCAGGGCAGCCAGAGGGAAGCCCTGGATTCCCACAATATCCTAAAACATCTGGGGAACAACAGGCTGTTATCAGCTATGTGCTTTCTGTGTTGATGCCTGCCACAGAGGAGGTAGAAAGTCATCCGAGGTAGCTGGGGAGCTGCTCAATGCACTTCAATGGATTTTACTTGCAGCAGCAATGTTCCAAACCAGCAGTCACCATTGAGCACTGATGTAAGCTCTTCGGGGCATTATTAATCTCAAACTATCCCAACTCCATCCAGGAGACATGGCATCCTGCATTTTTGCTCACTTCCATGGACCTAATGGTCTTCAAATTATGGTCTTCACCCTCTACCACCCTTATATATCCCTGTTCAGCCATGACATCAAAGAAGACAGAGAGAAAGAAACCCCCAAAACCAAGAAAAATCTATAATGAGTACTTAGTAGTTGCCTTGATGTGTGACCTTGGGCAAGCAGGTTCTCCCCTTTTTGGTGCATCTTTGTCTCACCACATGTTATTTGAATAATTGCACTACCACATCATGCAGGGTACTTAAAGGCTTAATGTTTATACAACTTTTTGAAGATGCAAAAAATCATATAAATGCTAAGTCTTATTGTGGTTATTACCTTCCTCACAGGGGGTTATGAAGCTTTGTAATTAACGTTTGTAAAGCAAATCTCTGTTATCGGATGAAATGTAATGTGCTAGAGAAGTGTGAAGGATTAATATCCTCAGTAATCTGATGTGGGTTTTACTGTTCTGTGCAACACTTAAAAAATAATTAAAAAAAAACCTAAGCTGATATCAACAGGAAGGATAAGCAAGCAGAGACAGATGCATGGGGGGACAGACTGTTCTCCATTAATTAAGCCAAATATCATCCATCTCCAAGACACTGCCAAGTATTTTCTTGCATCTGGTGATAAACATGCATTCAATTTAAGGCTGATTTTGGGTAACCAGAACTCTTGAGCACTCCAGAAACACTTTCAATGCAGTGAGAAATACCAAACACATCTAAAGCAGCACAGCTCTGACCCCACAACTTTTACACAGGAACTGCTGCCTGGGGTAGACAGCAACCAGGGGAGATATGCTCAGAGACCTGGAAGAGAGCTGAAAGAAAACTGTAAACCCACAGGGTCCCACTACCATAGACCCAAAGTTCTGGTCTCCAGTCTCTAACTTGGAGGTGTAGAGAAATTTCATTCCGAGCCTGTGCAGGATTCAAGTACCCTGCATCACCGGCAGCTACCAGTGCTAGGCACTGAGAGCCACCATCTCAGTGGCTCTGCAAAAATACATACCAGCTTCAGCTTTCTTCAGCATGAGAAATGTGGCTGCTGAAGTGTTCTGCAGTACAGCTACTTCCAAGTGCACATAGATGGAAAAGCATTTGTAAAGTCTCTTGAAGAACAATTACTACCAGAGAAGGAAAATTGCTGGCAACTGCTTGAGTACCAGGTTTCTCCCCATCACAGCAGATGCAGCCAAAGCCCCTCCCTCCCAGTGTCTCCATACATGCAAATAGCCCTCCAGATGTTTCACATGACTGAGTTCACATCACACATCCTTGTATTTGGGACGGTATAGGTACTATTTATATACTGTACATGTACTATTTACATACTATATAAAATTATATGGCCTTTCCTGCCTTTACACACACAGCTTGCCACAGTAGCTCCCTGGCAGACTCCAAAATCAACAAGATGTCCAAGCACTGCAGATTTTTTTTTTTTTTGTGCAACTGTTCATCAGGCTTCACTCTTATTTACTGCATTTGCCTACATGCCACCGGCTTCTGGTGCCAATTCTCTTTGGTTAATGCCAAAGAGACAAAAGCAATGCTGGCTTTCCCCTGAATATATGCATACAAATATGCCAACACCTTCCACAGGCAAATGGGCCAACAGCAAAACTCAGGGAAGCTACAGAAAGAGTTCAAGGAATCACATATATTTCAGATAGAGTCCCACCATATTGCCAGGTCATCTGCAAGACTTCTTTACAGGCTGCTCCACAGTGATCAGCTTGACCAGGCTTTAAAATGTCTCCAGAGAAGCATCTCCACAACTGCTTTTACATTTGCATCAGGACCTTGTTCTGGCATTCAGCCCCAGTTGTCCCTCAAGAGAGAAGCTTTAGACAGACTGGAACAACAGCACCCAAAGCACCTGTCTTATAGGAGACATGACATCTTTTCTGCTTATCACCTGAAGGCACACAGCACGGGGATCTGAGCTCACATCAGGTATTAGAGTAACAGGTGTGATTACCAATATCCTTGGTAGTGTCTGATACACCACCACAGCAAACAAGACACACATCCTTTCTCTTTAGAGGGCTTCAAGTGATGATGGGAAGCAAACTGCACCACACCAAGAGAGACAACAGCCACTCAGGAGTCCATGGGATGGGGTGGCAGCGTGAGAAACTAAAAAAAACACCCCTCCTCACCTGTGGGACTTCACTCATTACTCACTTTTAAATCTTGAGAAGCCATTTACACTGACTCACTTGAGACACAAAAGGAATCCAAAACATGTGGGGCTACAGAGCAGTGTAACCTCCTCTCCCTGCCCTGTGCAAAGGGTCAAGACAAATGTCCCTTCACCATCTTTGATTTTACAGGGCAGAAGTTAAAGGGGGTTGGATGGGGTTCCTTCATTGCAGAAAGCTCTGCTAATCCTTGCTATGCATGAACAATAAGGGCAAAGGATTAGCATCACCAGCTGCTCTGCTGGAACATGCAACAAGGAAAATTAGATGCATATATGCAGTGTGGACACATTAGGAAGAACTGCCTCAAGCACCTCCCCCTCCCCATATTGCAGATCATAATTCCCCACATCATGAGCAATGCACTCCTCTTCAGTACTGCCTTTATCTCATCTCCTCTGCAGCCTGTTACCCCAAATGCCATTTTTACCCCTGAAACATCCCTCACTTTCCCATCAGCACTGCTACAGAGCCTGTTACTCTGGTCAAAACCATCCTGGGCAGCTGGTGCATGCTGCAGAACCATGAGAGAATTCAGCACCTTCTTCAGCTTGGCCTTATCAGTGTGGAGATGCCTGACACCCCAGCTGTGAGAAGTGGTCACTTTGCCCCACATTTTCCTATCCTTTGTCATATCAAAAAGACTTCATATGTACACATGTTGGGGAAGAGGGGCTGCTTTCACGAGAAACAGAACACAGCTTTCTCTGAGGTGGAACACAGCTGGTTAACAGGGCTCAGGAACATTATCTAATTGCTCAGACTAGAAAGGGAAAAGCAATCTAAACTGATTTGAAGCTTCAGAGGGAAGTAGCGAACAGAATATAATAACCTAAGTTGGAATTTGGCCATGACTCATGGGAAATAGGAAAAAAAGTTATTCTGGTCTTTCACGAGCACAAATAAATTGCAACTTGGTGTTCCATTCTTTCCAGAGTGGTACAGGCAAGCATTTGATTTTGTTTTCACTAACAATTCTGTTTAAGAAGCAGCTTGAGGTTAGGAAAAAATGCACTGGCTTTATACCAGTATAGCTGTTCATTACATTGTGACACTATACTAGAGAGGACACAATGTCTCACATTGCACAGATGACCTCAACTTTGGACATAGGCAGATTTTCAATCCCTGAACTTCACTATTTTTAAAATCCTCCAGCAAATCTTCAATAAAGCAAAAACAGATTTAGAACCAACTGCAACCAGATGCTTTTCAGAATATTCCGTATCTGTCACCACAACACTTTCACAAAGCACCCATGCAAGAACAGCAGGGCTCCTAAGGCCAGGTGTCAGCTGCACAGCTCTGGGTCCACGGCACAAGACAGTGGCACTGCCCTGGGCTTGTGTCCTGGCTGAAGGTCTTGGTGGCAAAAGGCTCGCTCAAACGCTGAATCCCCAAAGTAAGGTTGGTACAGGAGCTAGAAGTCCTAAGATACAGTCAGATGAGACCAGAAAAGCATGCATTATCAATGCAGGAAAGATTTCATTCTCATTAGCTCTGACACATGGCTACTTTGAAGTTTCCTAGGTATTTTACAAATTGTGAGAAGGATCCAAGCCAAACCTGATCTGTTTTAAAGAACAGACTCCCACAGGTCTGAAACACGGCACAGCTGCCTGCAGCTCACACGAAGTCTACATATGGGACAGGTCATAGCTAAAAGAGTGCTTGGAAAAAGCTGTCAGCAGTGCCAGACTGCTCCTTTTCCACCTCCAGCATTACAAGTATCTGTGAATAAGTAAAGACAAGGCTGATCCCCTTCTGCTTCAGCCTACCCAGAAATACAGCTCTGACAAAGCCTTCGCTATTCTGATTGCAGACATGGCATCCAGGAACAAGCTGGAGAGCACAGAAGACCCTGGAGAGCAAAGCCCACTTCTCCTGGTTCCCTGAAAAGAGGGTTTTCCCACAGCAGCCACTGCCAGCCCTAACTTAGAGAGCTTTGATAGGCATGAAGAGAGCATGAAGACCACAGACCTCACCATCCCTACCTGCCCTAGTCAAGTGCTTGTTTCATCACTCCTTAATGTCAGCCTTGTCCCACTCTTAAATAGCAAGGACAGAGCTAATGCTGGGCTGATTAAGCATTTAGGCTGATTGATCTGCAAAGAAATTCATGCCCACGCTTTACTACAGCAAGGTATCCACACCCAGATGACCCAGCACCAGTGTTTAAGCCCATGGAAACAAGTAGATGTATTATAAGTTACAGTCACTGCAAGTGCCATGCCAATGTGGGCTTGAAGATTAGTTCTCTACTAGAAGCATTACAAGGGGACAGGTAGGATACCAACACCATCTCTGCTATTGAGTAGCAGTCACAGAACTTTGACAACACTGCTGTTCTTTTCTGAAGTAAAAGACAAAGCAGGTGGGATTTGAACTAGCTTGGGGGGGATAGGGAGGTTGCCAGGAGGAATTAATTTCAACAGTTTTAATGCTTAATATAATCCAGGAAAAAAAAATTAAAAAAGAAAAACTCAAAGCCTTCACAAAATGGAAACTGCCAGAAACTAAAACACTTAATACTTAAAACCCATGTACAAACAAAGGAACAAAATAAGTTGGTGGTAGCCTTTGCTCTCCACCCTGTCACACTTAATGGTAAAGCAGGGTGGTGAGAAACACTGTCCACTTCAGACTGAGTGAAACACTGGTCACAGATACTTAGAGAATGCCCTGACCTTGGAAAAAGGCCCAGTGGAAGGCAATGATGGGTATTCCGTGTCACGTATGCATGGATATTGTTCCACCCTCTGCTGCAAAATGGTAACTTTCACTGCAATTGATGGGAGTTACATCTATTTAATAGACAGACAAATTTATTTTGTGATCCCATGTGCCCAGACCTGCAAGATTTCCAGCTGACATAATTTCAGATAAAAATCCAGCAAACCCCAAGATAATGAAGTTTGAGATTCCACAAACACTGCTTCACTGAACAAAGCTCAGATGTGCTTGGAGCTCAATGCAATCACAAGCTTCTGCTAAATTACCTTGGGCCAGAAGCATTGAAGATCAGGATATTTCCAGGCAGGTTAGGTACTAATGTCATGAGAATTGCCACATAAGGGATATTTTTATCGCTACTGTATTGCTCCTGGGCAAATGCAAAAGGCATTATGTGTACACAGAGCTACAATTTCCATCTAAGAGCTGAGTCCAAGCTTCACATCAAGCTGTTTGACCTTACACTGCAAGCATTGCTGGTCGCAGTGAAAGCGCACCAATGTGTTTAAGGAGATCCCGTTACCAGACAGAAAGAGCGAGCCAGGCAGCAGGAGCAGCTGTCACCTGCTGAGACACGTCTTGGCAGCTTAGTTGGTGTCACACTGAGGGCTGTGAAGTGCCTGACAGGGGCTACAAAAGGCCATAGAGATACACTTCACTAGTTGATCCTGGCACCTTGATCAAAGTACTCTTGGGAAATGAGAAGAAACTCCTCAGCTTTGCTCCCCTTTGTGTTCTCTTCACACTCCCCTTGCTGAGCTTCTGAGCATGAGTCAAAGGCAAGAGGCTGCTGCTGGAGCCAGCGGGTGCCTGGCAGCTGAGGGAGTTCTGAGTTTTTGAGAGAGCAGGAAAAAAACTGAGGCACGTGGACAAGCATCCACACACATTCTCCTGAAATACTTACTCTTTTCTGTGTCATGGAAAGACTCAACATGCTAGAAGAGCACAAGGCATACCCACAGCACCAATGGGGAGCTGGAACTGGAGCCACACTGATCAACAGCCTGAGAGCTCAGTGGGCTCACTTAGCAGTGCAATCCCATGGCAATGCCGATTCCAGACCTAAAGGCTGTCCTAGAGTCCTAAAGGTGAATTAAGTGTTTCAAGCAAGACTTTGGCTGGCAATCCCTGTTCCCTCACAGAACACATTCTCTGCTCTCCTCCTCCCTTAGGAGCATTCAGGGAGTGTTAACTGCATTCAGTTCATCATCCCATGTCCATTTGCAGTAAGTCCACCCCAGGGGACCCTACAGACCGTGTATAACATTGTTCCTGCTGCACAGAAATGACACTGTTCAGCGGTGTACTGGTCACAAACTGCGTCATTGTGCTTTATTTTGTTGGCTCTTGGCCATAGTGATGGAGGCCTTCTGGGACAAGAGTGGATGCAGCTTCAAGGGAGAAAATCCTGCTCCCAAACTACTGTTCTTCTCCAAAGGCAGATGGCTGAAAGAGGTACTGTGGCTACTCATGGGAGCCTGCATCACATCTGGACAAAGGGAGGTGGGAGAAAAGGGAAACAGACGCATCACCTTTCTTCTCTGGAGGACAAGTGCTTAGGCTGGAGGGATTCAAATCACTGCCTTTCCTTTCAGCCTTTTACGGGCTTTGGAAAGGGACAGATGCTCATGTCCCCGTGGCAGGCTGGTCAGCAGCTGCATGACTAAAGGAATTGGGCACAGGGAGATTAAGGATTGTGATGGGGATATTCAGGGAGTCAGCTGTTCAGTTAAGGAGCTCACTGAACATAGCTATGGCAGTCTTCAACAGTGTGGAACAGCCACTTTGGTGCTCATCCTTGCAATTTCCAGTCCAACAGCCCAGTTACACATTTACCAGCCTTCCAGAAAGGGAATCACAGTATAGGAAACAACAGGGGCCTCAGGGTCTGTTTTCTGTTTGGTATCCAACACAGGTTAGCAAAGGCTGCCTGGTGCATTCCTATGGTAACACTCACTGCAGCAGCTCACACCCCACAACATCCCAAGAGCCTGGAAAAAGAGGTGGTATGAGATGGGCGGGGTTACTCCACTCATAAGCAACCTGATTTGCTGCTGAAGAAATCCAGCCCCTGAGGAATAACACAAGGGAGAGAAGTGATGAGCAGGCAGTAGGAGCCTGAGACAGAAAGCCTTCTTGGTGTTTATTAAAATAGTGTCTGCTAGTCACCTCTTCGGCAGTTTAAGCAGTAAAGCACTGCCTTGAGGTAGAAGCCAGCACTCTTGGTACAAACACCTGATTCCAACGGGAATGCTAGGTGGGAACCCACATGGCTGCAGGTCTTTCACTTACAAACTGCCCAAATATACAGGGCCCCTCAGTCTCCTTGAGCTCTGTCTCACATTCCCACAGCTCTGCAGGCCAAGCTGCCTACTAGGAAGGGCTGCACTCTCTGAAATACCCAGGGGAAGGGAGGAAGGACACAAGGGGAAAGGGCAGCTGGAGATGCAGGAGTACCTACCTTAGCCAGACACATGATCAGCCCAGCCATGAGAACTTCCTGGGATTGCCATGTTCCACAGTAAACATGAGCACTGCCATTCCAGTAACCTAATAATACTCATTACAGTAGGCTGGATCCTTCTTCAGGGAAAGAACAAGGTCTCCCACACAATTTCTTCAACAGTGGGTTTCATACAGCTGAAAAAAGAAAGGGTGAAAAACCCAACCTGGCAGCCAATGGCTAAAGGCTCAGAGTGCCCTCACCTATGCACCCATGGCAGTAGTGCTGCTGGGCAGATACCATGACACTAGTTCCTTCATAAAAGGCATGAGTTAGAGACCCGGGGAAGGCACATTTTCAGTAGCTTTAAGGGATGGCTGGTGTCATGGGTTGAGGAAGGTAGGAAGCAGTGGGGAATTTTAGCCCAGACACAGCCCCATCCTAAGCTATTCATTCTCCTGGGGTTTGTGAGTGCTCTGGGAAAGACTCACCTCAGGAGGCCACTGGAACTAGACAGGTCTGTAAATAGATTTCTCAGGGCACCATGACAAGTAGAAATTCCACATTCATCTGGCTGAAGGCATACATGCTGCTTTCCTTCCAATACCTTCCTGCCTAATGCTGCTGGCTGCCAAGCCCAAATGAGGCTGGAAAATGAGGGGGTAGTTTCGGCAAAGAATAGGAAAAAAAAAAATAATAGCCTGCTTCAGTTGTTTGGAGAGAATTAAGGTTACTCTCAGAGAGAGAACAACAGGGAGCAGCATCAGACCTGCCTCGGGAAAAGCAAGTCTCTGCTCACCAGGGGGATGATATTTTGTTGAAGGACAAGAGAACAGTTAAAACTCAGTTCTGTGCTCTGTATCTAAGACAAGAATAGATGTGGTATAAAGAGCAAGTTTCATCCTGTAGCATGAGAATTGCCTTAAGTTTCTTTGGATTACGTTTCTCAAACCTTTTTCTTCCCTCCATGCCCACAATGCCTTCCATAACTAAATCATGCCTCTTATGCAGATACAAGGCTGGTGAAGAAGCAGGAAACATCCAAGCTGGAAGCCAAAAGCTCTGATGGAGATTCTAATGGAAATACAATGAGTTAAAAATGATTTAAAGGTAACATGATTCCAGCTACATGTTAGAGGAATTACTACAGCAGGAACCACCTGAACCAATGGAAGACAAGCCTTTCAAGGAGCAGGGCAAATGAAGCAGTGCCATGACCTGAGCTCGCTTTAGTGACCAGTAAGTCCATGCAGCACAGCACATCTCCTGTCCCAAGTGGCCACTGTAACAGATGGAGTGAGAAGTCATGGGCTGAATGAACTCAATGGACGTTTTGTAGACATTTACGGACATTCTGCAGACCTTTCATGGGGCTGGTCCATCAGCTATGGGAATGGTAACTGTGAATTATACCAAAAGGGTAAGAAGGAGGGTGCATTGGATGGTATGGGACCTGAGCACTACAAACAGTAACTTTAAGGGATGAAGAATGTGCTGGGTTTGGCTGAGATAGAGTACATTCTCTTCATAATAGCTAGTATGACCTGTTTTGGGTTTGTGCTGGAAACAGCACAAACATCCTATATCACAACAGCACAAACATCCTATATCACACAAGCATCCATATCACAAATGATCATTGCTGATCACTGCACAACATCAAGGTCCTCTCTGCTCATCACCAGCAATGGGGCTGGGGGTGTACCCGAAGCTGCACAGGGACCCAGCCAGGACAGCTGACTAAAGGGACATTCCACACCATACAGCATCATGCTCAGTGTATAAAGCTGGGGGAAGAAGGAGGAAGTGGGGACATTTGGAGTTGCTGTGTTTTACTTTCCCAAGGCACCGTTATGCACAATGGAGCCCTGCTTTCCTGGGGATGGCTGAGCAACTGCCTGCCCATGGGAAACAGTGAATGAATTCCTTGTTTTGCCTTGTTTGAATGCACAGTTTTCACTGTCCCTATTAAACTGCCTTTAACTCAATCCATGAGTTTCCTCCTCTTGTTCTTCCAAAAGAGGTGAAGTTCTCTCCACTTCCCACACAACAGGAGTGAATGAGTGGCTTTATGGTGCTTAGGTGTTGGCTGGGGTTAAATAATAGCACAGGGTCAGGAGCAAGGGCCACTGAAGGGAGTTGATGACTCTGGTGTCATGGCATCAGACCGAGACAAGGAGGAGATGCAGCCCCATATGTGCATACTGCTGCACAGTCTCATTTGCAGCATGGGACTCAGAACTGGAAGAGACTTTGAGTTGAGCATTGCCCTCTCCCTGAGTCACACCAAACCCCCAGCAATGTGGGCAGGCAAGCACATAAATAGACAGATGTGAGTGGAGCCTGTAAGGAAGAATTCTCATATTCCTGGGGAAATAACCCTGCCAATGGTGCCACCTCATAAAAAAGAAATACACTATAGAAGACATTAAAAAGAACACATGAATAGACATCTGCAGGGGTGGTGGAGTAAGCAGGTGCTGTTGTCCTGAACCAGACAGATCCTTATACCCTTTCTAGGAGAAATATGATTATTCTGTCTTGCACAACAGCAGGAACACCAAGAGGGTGTTATTCTGGGGACCTGTCACAAACAGTGCTGTGCATCCCAGAGAAATACTTGGCTTCTATAAACATCCCATATTACTTTCCCAGGAGTCATTTCCAAGCTATACTCCACAATATATGCTACAAAACTTTAAATGTTAATTGGAGAAAACAGTTTCCCTAAGTCCTTATGATAACTTGTGAGCACTATCCCTCCCTACCCCCCTTCCTTCAGCAAGGGTCACTCCCATCATTTTCTCCCTACAACCAAGGCAAGGCAGCTCCTAATGCCTTCCTGCCTGCTGCTATCCCAGAAGCCATCTCCTGTCAGGTTGCTGGTTGGTGCTCTGTGCCACATACCCCCCATGGGAGCGAGCAGACAACCTGATGCCAGCTGAGTTCCATGTCCTCAGCACACTACCAAAGCACAGTTTGCTTGCTTTGCTACAGGAACCAAAACTGCAAAATTAACTGTTAACAAAGATAGTTCAGTTCCCTCCTAGAGCTTGTGCCGCAGCCCAGGAAGAAGGAGAGAGTGGAATGAAAGGGTAACACATTCAAAGCAAGGCCAAGGACCTGAAGTTTGACAGCTCTGTTTCATAAGTCATTCCCCTTTCTGCTGTAAGCCTAGGGCACTGGTCATGCTTAGGGCAGGCATTGGACCAGTTAGCTGGCATGAAAGGCGTAAAATCCAGCACCTAATGGGAGCCAATCACTGGTGGATGTCAAGAAAGTGGTACCTTGGATTTTAATTGTCTCCTTGTAGCCTGCTGAAAAAGCCTGGCACAGCAGTTGCTCTGCATGTTGTCCAGAAAGCCATGATACAAGCTGGAGGAACAGGGCTCTCCTTCCCTTGGGAATGTGACTGGCAGCCCTTCTGCAGCAGCCAGCACCCTTGCCAGCTGGGCAGAAGAGCCTATTCTCTGCCAATCCTCCCCTCCAGCACCATAACAAGCCTTCTGCTAAGCAGCATCAGCTCATTCCACAACCCCAATACTGTTAAATACTCTCCTAAATATTACAAAATGCTGCTGTTATTGTCCCCATGCACATTCCCCTCATGCCATCAACTGCAGGGATCTCATCCTGACTGCTTTAAAATCTCATAAACTTTCCCATTCTTTCTCAAAACTGGAGTTACTGCTCTCTCTGGTACTCAGGCTGGTTCCCTGAAAATTATGGCCAAGTCAAAAATAAATTTGTGTTTAAAAATTGCACAGATTTAAGATTTAAATTCATTGTTTATTTCTGCCTTCCTGCGTCCTTCCTCCCTCTAATTGTTTTTGTGACCAACACTAAATTAAAGCAAATATAAACAAAGCTGAAGAGAATTCCAGCTAATTTTGAAAGCTAAAAGCAACACCTCCCCCTTACTCCCTCCTACTTTTATCCTTGTATTTCGTACAAAGACAAATGTCTTCCCACCTTTACTAAACAGATTTTCCAACTCATGCTCCTACGTTTGGCCAATTAATGGAAAACAGGCAGCATGGTGTCACACATTGATCTGGAAGTCCAATACAGACTTAAGGACCAGGAGCTTGGTCAGGGAGCTATGTTTAGAACTGAAAAACACTTCTTACATATTTCAAGACACAGCCCTGTTGTTTCTGGTCTTCTCAGAGGCAGAGTGGATGCTTGTATGCACAAAATAGGCCTTTCCAAAATGTTTGCATATCTATCCAACCACAACTGCCTCAATGGCACAACAGACAGACTAAACCAAGCCTGGAGATATCCAAGCTGGCATGGGGCTGGAAGGAAGCAGTTGGCATCAGACCTGCTGCAGACCCAAAAGGTACTGGAAGCCATAAGTCTTCCTAACCTCATCAGCTTTTTCACCACTGAGATTTCTGGAAGCTCTTGATAGCTTCAGCATCTGGATTTAAGGGACATTGAGACTGTATTTCCTTGTCTGGATTACTTCTAAAGCAATCATGGAACAGGCAGCCAACAAGAAGAAGTCAGAAAGAGAGCTCTATGACTCTATGGCACTTTCAGCGCAGCTTTGGCTGAAAGCTGAACCTTAAGCTTCTAGTTATCAGGCAGCTTCTGTCAGACTCCAAGAAAGCATTGGGATCCAGAAACCCCTCTTAACTTGAGAAGCACCACTCACACTGGCCCTCTCCAGCAGGAGAAAACTGGGGTCAAACCAGTTACAGAGCACAGCTGAACCAGGCTGAAACCCAGCCGTGGAGAGAACCATCCAGCCACCCTCACAGGAAACCTGTTCCTGGCCACACATGGAGGGAAGGATGGACATGAGGCAGAAACCACTTTTACCCTCTCTCCCAATCTGTTTAAAAGGCTGCAGGAAAGGCAGCTTTCTCCTTGCCAGGGAAGCTTTGACATGCTGAGGGGATGCAGCAAACTGTCCCACTGCCCTCTCAGGCAAGCCTGCTGCAGTGCCCTGACAGCCCAGGGAGACACATGAAGGGTGCCCAGCTCAGAGTTTATCCAGGCTTTTTTTTCAGCCAGTTACCTGGCTCAAGCTTGATTCCCACTTGAGAAATACCAACCCACAAACCCCCACGATGGGCCCCCCTCTGTAGGCTGTGCAAATTGGAATACAAATCAGAGGAAAAAGCTTTCCTTTGTTTGAACAAATTGCTATAGATTCACCCCTGTCTCAGGTCAGAGCCCCCGATGGGAAATATTTTCACTGGCTGACTGCTAATAGACTCTGGAGCAGGCACTGGATCGATACCTGAATAAGAAAATTAGCCAAAGCACACAATCTGATTTTACCTTGTTTTGAATTACAGCAGGTTTGTGTTTATTTCATTCCCTCTTCCCTCCTTCCCTCTCTAGCATGCTTCCCCCATCCTTGCTCCCTGGTTACCTATCTATCAAATCTAGTCAGATTTGTGGGAATATAAGAAAGTACATCCAGGAAGATGTAATGCCTTTTGAAAAATGTTTACATGCATTAATATTTTCTAGTGACACTGCAGCGCTACCACTCCCTCAGAGGAGAATAGTTCAGGAGCAACAGCAAGATTTCTATACATCCCCCTCAAAAAAAAAGCCACATGCAAACAATTAAAAAAAAAAATCTTCAAAGTAGGATGGAGACTCAACTGCACACTCCCTCTCAGAAAACCCAAGAGGTAAGTAGCAATGGTTCAGTGCCAGAAATTTAACATAATAATAGTAACAACAACAGTAAAAACAGGTCAGGCCTTTCATTCCATGTTGATAGCAATGGGGATGTGTAACCACACCTGGGCTATATTTCAGATGCAGAGAGAGCTACACAGACACCAGAATTAATCCTCTTCTTTGAAAGACTTCATCAGCAAAGGAACAATCAAAATGCTGCCTTTCACAAAGATTCAGTGCTGTGTTTCTGACAGCTGAACACATGAACCATCCCAACTTCCTAATCCTTTCATGCTGGTTTAGAGCCTATTTCATTTTAATCTGGGAATGGCCCTACAAGAAGGGTAGAGATAGAGAAATAGATCACAGATACTAAGCACATAAAAAAAAAAAAAAGCTGCCAATCCAACTGTTCAGATAGGGCATGTTGCACAGATAAAATTCAGTGGAAGTAAAATAATTCCTTCTATTTCCTACCCCAGCATCCCACTCTTCATGCCACCTGTAATTGTGTCAAATGAAGAGTGAAAGCACAACTCAATCTTCAGCTTCCTGCTCCTGCACATCATGCTGTGAAGCAAAGCCACCAGCCGGGCACCTATGAAGAACTCCAAGTGTAAAGAAACCTCAGAGCATTCAACGTGAGATGAGGTCCCCCTGTTACATTAACACACCACAAGTGGCTTCGAACGAAACAGTTTGAGCAGAACCTCACACCATCCTCTTTATAAAGCTTCCCCGAGAAACTGCATGCCTTTCTTCCTACCCCATCACTTACTGTTACACACTGGGGACAGGACCCTCTTCTTTTGACTTGGCACACAACACAGGGCATCTGCTGGACATTCTCTGCTTTCTGTTCAAGGAAACAGACTGGGTATCCCAAGGGCAACCCTGCATAATCACTTGTGTGTCTAATAAGTAAACATATATATATATAAAAAATATACGTGCAAATACACATGCAAGTACATACATACATACACATAGAGCTGTTTTACTCCCTGTGATATGTGGTCAAGGGATTTAATACCCTTTCCTACTGTCTCTAACTCCATGTTTGTTGAATCTTTATATTACATTCATGGAAGACTACTAAGTATAACTGTCACCACACATTATGCTGCACATAATGGAATATGTACAGACGTCTACCAGCACATCTTCAGTTTCCCTCTTTGTCTGTAGCAGACTACAAGCAGGAGTTTGCTAATAACAGCATGTTAATCAAGGAACTCTAAAGAGGAGGATAGGCCATAAATACCAAGCAGCAAAGACAACCTCAATGAAAGAAAATAGAAAAGCCATTTTTTCAGAAAGCGGCACTTACAGTATGTGATACTGGATCACGTCCAGTGAAGGGCCACCAAGACAGACAGGCAGGTGGAGCATATAGTATATGAAGAAAAGCTGAGAAAAATGTGGGTGGGTTTCTTTGGTTGGCTGGTTTGTTTTTTTTTCCTAAGTCTTAAAAAAAGACAGGGCAGAACTTACTGGTATTGCTTAATTGGGAAGGGATGGATGAAGGAAAGATGGACACAGAGTCAGACTCTCCTCAGTGGTGCATGGTAAAAAAGGCGGTCAAAACCCACCAGACACAACACAGAAATTTGCATTTCTAAAGACAGAATTTATTTCACCATACAGGTCAAACACCAGTAGAGGGGCCCAGAAAGCATGTGGATCCTCAGGGAAGTTCAAGTTCATCTGGATGAGGTATTTAACATCCTGCCTTAACTTCTGACATCAAAATAGCTCCACTTTGAGCAGAGGGCTGGACCAGTTGACTTTCAGAGTTCTCTTCCAACATCAATCATTCCATGAAGTAACCACACACAAAACAGGTGGAAACTTGATGATGTATCAAAAAAGGTAAACACCAAAACCACAGAGGAGGACTATCCTGGACATCAGACTTGTTAGCATCTATTTTTCTTCTGACTTACATCTACTTTCATCTGGTTTGGTCTGGTTGATTTTTAAGATTTGTTCCATTATTGCAGATGCTATCAGAAATTAACAAGGTTTTTTTATGGTTTAGGGCCTCTAAACCAGGCTGCAATCCAGACAGCAGGAATTTTTGTCAGTCCTTTCACTGAGATTCAGACTGAGGCCTCAATTACCATTACTTTGGTGGAGATTTAAATCTCCAGACCTTGCTATCTCCCAGAAAAACCAAACAGGAATGGAAAATTACCATTAACTAGCTGCAAGCTCAGTCCCAATGAAACAGAACTTTTTTTTTCCTTTAAAAACAAACATGTAGTTCCCTCTCTGCTCTGTTTACAGTGTTGATTTTCCCCAGTAGGAAGTTTCTCTACCATAGCCCTCCTTGAGGACCATAAAACCCAGAAAGAGCTTCTGGGAAGGTGGCCACAATGCTCCCAACACAACACAAAATGTCACAGCTTTCCCCAGGCAGAGATTCTAGATAAATCTGGCAGATTATCAGAGACAAAAGCAGTTATCCCAAATGGATGAGTGATGCCTTTGCCGCAGTGCCTAAAACTGCACTGCCCATCTAAGGCACCTGGCTGCTGCCATCCAAGGGGCTGCACTCTCCTGGGGGAGAGCCTCCAAATACTGGGGAGGAAGAACAGACCAGCTATGAAAGGGGAAAAGTCACATTCCTGAGACTCCTGAAAGATATAAAAGGAAGGGCATTCTATCATTTAAGTAGGTGAGAGCCTCATGCAATTCTAATTCTTTTCTTCAGCAAAAAGGACTGCACTTATCACTACTCAACCTAACCATCCCCAGATGCTGCAGAAGAACTGAAGATCTGGATGTATTACTCACTGGTTACCCAAGAAACAACAATACACTGAACCAGCTGCAAAGAACATTAAGAGCACAAAAGTATCTTGAGGAGACAGCTTCTTTCTCAATTTAGGGAAGTTTAGTCTGGGGGTTATTTTGTCCTGGAACATGTGGAAGTTGAGTTTTGGCTTCATTCCAACACCAGCACTGGGCTGAGAGATAACCTGGCCCAGCTGAGCCCCACCAGGCAGGGCAGTGCTACAGGAGACACATCAGCTCCAGAAACACTCACAGACCTAGAGCCCACACTTCTTGGGAGGTAATGAGATGATGGACAAGTGATCTGGGAATGTATCTGCCCAAGAAAGAGGCAATAAAATTAAAAAAAAATAATAAAATAAAGGCAATAGCAGCAATAATGCCTGTGTTAGGAATATCATTAACTGAATTGTGCATGTAAATCAACACATTTAGTTGGCCAAGGAAGAAGGTGAAGCTGGAAAGAAGTCTCTAGGAAGGAAGGCAGAATAAGGGAGCACTGGGAATATGAAATATGAAATAGTTGACAGAAAAAAAAAACCCAAAGCAGCTGACAGTAAGTTTGCTCTCTCACTCTTCCTCTAAAATGGAAGCAGTGATGAAAGCTCAAACCAGTAAGCACTACAGTAGACATTGTTGCTGTGGCCACAGAAGCAGCCCTGGAAGACTTCAGCCCTGCCTCAGATCACATCTGATCTCACACACAGACCCCAAGAGACCCAGGAGCCCTTAAGCCCAGACCCCCAGCTCCATCACAACCACCAGGCCAGGTTCTCACCACAGTGAGATGAAATATTTAATGTCAAAAGTGTACAAATAAATACAAAAACATTAATAGAACGGAAAGGAGAGACATGGACACAGCAGAGAAGTCCATCCAGTCGGGATGCAAGGCAATCTAAACACATTAAACCCAGGTCTTTCTCAGCCATTTCTCTGCTGTGATGAGCTTTCCAGCCACCATTCCTTCAGCAGGTGCGGAAGACACTCTGTGCTTCTCCAGAAGTGTTCAAAAGTTTTGTGGAAGAGGTCAGGAAAATACCCCTCATGAGCACTGTGCCTGCTATTTAATCTTATTAATACAAAAAGAGCAAACCAAGCTTCCAGCTGCTGTTTGCCTTCAATGTTGCAATACAGTATAAAGGCATCACTTGGATTTTCTTTGCTACTGCTTCAGCCATAGGAATTTCCATTGTATCTGGAATTAGCATGCAGGAAGCAGGTGAAAAGGGTTTTCTTCAGTTGCAGACCTCTTACAGGATTTTGTTGACATACTCACTTTATGTGCAAAAGCACACAGTCCCTTCCTTTGCAAACCCCTCTCTCACAGAACCAATATGTGTATTTAAAATAATGTACCCCTTTCATACAGTTTTTATTGTTCAAACATGTATTATTTTAAGCACAGTGAATTCGTGAATTCAGGAAGAATTCCAAAGGTGAAGCAACAGGAACTGAGGAAAGAGAGAAGGCAGATGGAAAGAGAGCGGTGACAATGGGACAAAGATTCCCCCCAGCAGGCCCTTATCTCCAAAACAAAGTGAGATCCTGAGCACTAGCTCTATTTATGTCCCTTCCTTCTAGCTGCACTGTTTAAGGACACCAGAAAATTTAGGGAACAAACATAGGTGACAAAGGTAAGGAGAAAAAACTTCAACAAGTGTAGTGCAATTAAGCAAAAGAAAGGAAAATTTCCTCTTATTCTGACATAACAATCATGTGGGAAAACAAAGGATGGGGAAAATAAAAAAGAAATCCAAATAATTCTTGCCATCTACTTCCAATTTGCTTCAAAACATCAAGGAGAGACAGGCTCGCAGCCACTAGAAAAAGATACTGGAATGACATCACATATCAGATAAAAGAGCCAAAAAACTCTTGGGGTAGGAAAGACTGCTTTTCCCATTATTCCAGACTGGCCAATGGTAGTGGGGGCATGACTTGCAGAGAGTTAAGCTCTGTAGTTCAAGTATAAGAATTATCCCATCTGTAATAACCAAAAGCACAATCCAGTTCCTCCAGAGTAATGATGTTTGAAATCCAAGTGCCAGCACATTTTCGGAAGGGGGATCACACTCCAGGATGTTCTGTGCTCTGATGACAGATCTGTGGTCAGGTTCTCCAGCAGCAGCTCAGGGAGTGTATGAGTGACAGCAGAGCAGTGACCACAGCAACCAGGCAGTGATGAAAAGATGATCACCAATGCAGCCAAGTGGAAAACAAACTGAAGTTTAAAAATGTCTTGAATGAAAATTTAATGATGATGGGGGGGGGGGGGGTGGGAATGAGATGTCCATTAAAACTGTAAACTAATAAGGATACCACACAAAAACTGTGACTGCCCTGTCTATGCCCCCTCCCTTCATATCCTGATGAAATCACTTCACTGAAATCACCAATTTCATCTCCAAAACCTCTGTCTGAGGCAGAGAAATGGCACACCACCTTCCATTCACACAAGCAGAAGGGCAGAAGAAACAAACAGATTGGAACTTCTTTTGTGATTTAAAATGAGTTTATTTGTTGCCAGTTGTTATGTTTTGGGGTTTTCTTCTACTTGGCTTACACTGAAGTCTTTAGAATAAGAATGCCATAAAGGAAGGCTGACAGCAACAGGATCCATTATGTGTAGCATTTTAGGCTAGCATTTTAATGAGAGCAACTGCTCAGTTGGATTTAACTCCCTTGTCTCAGAATGAAAATGCTATCTACAGGAGTAGCACAGCAGAGCAAAAATTGTATCCAGGAAAGTGAATCCTCTAAGATTTCCTCGATGCTGCTTCTAACTTCTTTTTTTCCCTGGGGATCTGAGGAAACTCAAGCATTACTCCTGGTCAGGCAGCAGCAGAGGTTTGAGTCAGAGTTTGGCCAGAAGCTTTTGCTGACAGATCACAGGCACAAGGTTTGCCTGCTCACACCCCCATAGCAGCATCACTTGAGGGCTAATAAATAAAAAGTCATCTGTGTCATCAAGGTGAGCAGGTGTGACAAAGCACATACGAGAACTAAGATACCAACAAAAATCCAATCAGCCAAACATGCCTCAAAAACTAACTACAATGACTCACTGGATCAGACAAACAGGGAGAAAAACATTTCAGGAAAAATTAGTTTAGCAACTGATCCCCTTAATTACAAACTATCACTCATTTGACAGCACCCTGGGATTTGGGCTCCAGCCTTGGTGTCATCTACATGTGTTTACCCACAGACAACAGCAACAGTCACATCGCATCTGGGACTCTAAAAAAAAAAAGAGTCTAGAAGTACATACACAAATGTTACATTTATCCCCCTTTTTCTTGCAAAGGAGGTGCTAAGATAAGATGCCTTTTACATGATCCTTAACTTACAGCTGTTGCTTTCTGGCAGATGTGCAGTTCCGTTCAGGGAAGGCTTCTGCCTGATGGGGATGGCAGCTCTCACTTGCTCTTCCAATCCTTCATTTTCAACACTAACAATGTCATGGATATTATTGTGAGATCAATGAAAGAAAGAAATATTCTCATTCCTCAAACTTACACACCATCAACAGCATCCATTTATTTTTTTTTTCTCTCTTTCACTGTTTCTTTTTTTTTTTTTAATCTGGCAATAGCTAAAAACATTTCTTTCTCATTTCCCTGTCCATCTCACCAAGCACATCACATATCCTAGTACTTTTTGGCATTTTCCCCTGTTTTCTCCTTCTGCAAAGTTTTGATTTAGGGCTAGCAAGCAAAAAGCTCATAAGCATGGATTCCTTCCCCCAACATCCTCACTTTCTGCTTCCTTTAGACTTGCTTTGAGACAATCAAATGTAATTCTTAAATTAACCTCTGTCTATTAGGTATCAATTCTGCTGGAGCTTTACAACACACTGTTCTATGCAAGGAAACAAAGTTTGTGATGCTGTGATGTGGGTCTTGTTCCTCATTTTTCTCTGCTGCTCTTTTAAGTGTACAAAATGCCCTGGTGACCCAACTGAAGCTGAGTGATAAGCAGCTGATCTACTGTCTTTTACCCAACATCTCCTATCCAAAACCATCTCCTTAAGGAAGCCATATGCTGCAAACATACTTTGAAATGTCTCCATAATAATCCAAGAAGCAGAACTGTTTGTCAAGTAGCACACACACTACTGCTGGCCACTTGGAATAACCATCAGCCACAAGTAGGTACATATGCTCATTGTGATCTGAAAAAATCAGCATGGCATCTTTGCCAAGGTTTAGCAAATGCCAGAGTGGTTTCTGGTTTCAGTAACTAACATTCATTCTGGCTAATTTCTTCTTCTACATGGAGTTCCAAGCCTGATTACCAACCACAAATACATAACAAATTGCTTCTTTCAATTTGTTGTGGTGATATTCATGCCTCTCTCCCAACACCCCAACATGAAAGATTTATGGTATTAATCACACACATCATGGTAAACAGTCATTCTCTACTGTCAATTGCATTTTTCTGCTGAAATAAGGATGAAAGTGCTGAGCTGCTTATCATTTGACTAGCCAGAACACAAATTATTATTGTGCTATTTTAACCAAAGCTAAGGCTTAGTTTCTATGGGTAACATCTTCAGATGCAGTGACACAGTATGGGAGCTTGACTATCCTATTTTGAAAAAACAATTTAGAAACCTAATCACAGCTAAATGCAGGGCTTGTCTATGCAAGGAGTTATTCAAAAATATCTTTTCAAAATTAAAGATTAATTCCAGACCTGCTGTTCAGAGGTTCATTTTCACCACAGCAAACTGCATTAAGCCAGTTTACACTCCTGCATCTATGCTTGCTTGAAAGACACCACAGATCAAGAAGAGCCCTGACATTTGTCTTGCTGGAGTTTGCAGCTGTGGGATTGCAGCAGCTAAACTGCTGCAGCCATCAAACTTCAAACTGCACCCTACAATAAACCAGCTGGCTGGATTGACAGGGTTCTCATGCAGTGGCACAAACAGGAGTTGGGTCGACTCTATTTGCTCTCACTGCAACCCAAAAGGAAGCATGAACTTGGTGTAGGTGCCCCAGAGTTTATTTATCAAGGTGTCAAGCACAGTATGCTGCTGCTGGGTGACCCCAGGCACAGGAGCTCAGCACACACCAGAGGGCTCACTCAGGATATTGCACGAGTGGCTGGAGCACAAGTCAGGCTGAGGTCCATGCTGTTACTGCTGCACTGCAATCAGTAACCAAAATTGTGAATTTAAAGCTAGCTCAAGAGTGCACCCACAAGTCACAGTCCTAATTCTCTGTAGGTGTTAGTGTATGTGCACCTTGAGTCAAATTGCCAAACAAATACCACTGACTCCAAGTCCTTTTGGTCTTCATTAGCATTTGGTAAACAAGCACTCTCTGTCTTCATACTTGTAAGAAAACGAAGAATATGGTTTAGCACGTACCTAACGTGACAAAATGTATTGGAATATTCATATATCCCTTTTACTTCTTCAAAAACTGTGCTCTGCTCTGACACCCAGCCATATTTTAGAGTCATAGCACTTGATATCACAACTTTTCCTTTGTCCTAGGCGCTGTCCCTAATCATGTACCTGCTTTTCTTCCCATCCCAAATCTTTCTCCTTCATGGCAAACACATGTCTTTCTGTCTTTCCACTGGATGCCATCAATAGTCATTTAACCTCCTCCATTAATGACAAAGTTTTCCATAGCAAGAAATAATGCTTCTTTGATCAAGTGCAAAATAATTTAAATTGTTACAGTGAGTCAACAGTTTCCAAAACTGATCCTTCTGCAGATCCAATCACAACAAAGCCATGTGTGTACCCACAACTGAAAGATTTCTGTCTCTCTCAGTGCTTAACTTCTAGAAGACCTCCAAAGGATGTCCTAACATAAATTCTAGCCCGTGTCAAAGATGAGCTAAATTAGGAGTGAATGAAAAAACATGTTTTGTTCTCTTGCTAAAAAATCTTGATTCAGTGATAACCGGATCAGAGCCTGTTTTCAATGGCTTATGCCTTCTTACTGAGTATGTATTTACCTTGGATCTATCAGCCACAGGGACTGTACTTAATACCAACTGCACTTTACCAGAGAGAAAAGGATGGTTAAAACTTTGCTGATGTTCGATTCTCCATTCTGCCTTCGGCAAATCACTTAATCTCCATCTCATTTCCCCACACACAGAGTGGGATAACCAGGCAACAGAAGCATTGAAAAGGTGGAAGTTCATAGATATTAAAGGGATGGGAGACACATAAGCCCACAAGAAATCCTTCATGTACACTGTGAGAAGGATTTTAAGGGTCTATCAACTGCAGATGCCGCTACCAGTTAAATATTCTTAACACCCCAGCTGTATTCACATGACTGGCAGGAGAATTCAGTCTCCCATCACCAGCTGGCTCTTGGTGCTCAAGTTACTTTTATGAGCCTCACTGTTCTGCTATTTTGAGGAATGCTCCAAGTCAGAATAATTCATTTATTAAACTTAGAAAAATACACTCATTCTTCACTCTAAGTCTACAAATGCCTTTTTCTGCCATGCAAGGCATGCAACAAGCACCAGAAGGTGAAACAATATTTGTAAGCAAAACCCATTTTGACACATTTTTCAAACATCTGTGTGAATCACATCTTTGTTTTTCCTTTTTATTTCATAACAAAGGCACCCAAGAGATGCACAAGATTCCCATTCACATTTATTTTAAAACAATTTATGCTAATTAGTGAAAGACCATTTCCTTCTGAAACAGGAGCTGCAATAGCAAACAGTTACTCTTGTATTAAATGTCCACCTGCGGACATTCTAAAGCTTTTCTCACAGCTTGACTTCAGCTTTCAATGTTTTGTCAGTTCTTCTTTAGGCAACATTTGCTTATTTGTCTTCAGAAACTGCTGTTCTTACTGCACATTTGTCAGTTGCTATCCTCACCTTGCCATTTCCATTTACAGGAACCCAGCAAAAGTATCTTGATGCCATTTGTCCTATGCTACAGCTCACAGTGGAGAGAAACCCCAAGCCAGCAGATCACAGCCAGGAGGATTTTTAGTTACATTGGTGGTGTCTCCCCTATGCAAGCTAAAGCAAAGGGTAACAGCCATGAGTGATTTGCAGCAGGAGTGAAAAAGAAGCCACAAGAAAACAAGAGGCTGGCTAGAGCAATAAAAGCTGCTTGAGGTCCTTACTTCCCGCCTCAATGCACCTTGTCCCTGGAGGTCTGCAGCCCAGCACAGAGCTGTGACCTGCTCACAGAGCAGCGCTGGTGACTTCACATCACCAGGCCACTCCAGCACAGTAGCTGTCCCCAGTGAGCCGTCCTGCTCTATTCACTACCACTGAAATACATAACTGTGTCTACACAGCTCTTCCTTGCTAGCACAATACTGAGAACACTGAGTGCTTTACAGAAGGAGCATCCTTCTCAGAGGAGTTCAAGCATTACTAGAGCCATAAAGCTCCCTCTTCATTTTGGGAATAGAATCACAAGTGCACACTGGAGTAACCACATTGCCTAGTCTAGAAGAAAAAGTGAAAAATTTAAAGAACTAATACTTCCTATTCAAGTACCTCTCTACTTCCCTGGTTAACTTTGGGTGTCTCCTTTTGCCAGTCACGGGCGATAGTATTTGGGTATTAAAACTAAAACTTTAGTAGTGAAAAGCTGACCTTGGATACAGCGTAGCAAATACAGTGGTGCAAAGAACTCCCTGCAGGTAGCCAAAATGCTCAGAATACAATGTTGCTCTAGGCTAGGGCCCCTGAGCCATGTTTTCCAGGGGCCAAAGAACCAGCATCAGTCCTATACCTCTGCTGTGGACCACTCAGCTCTGCTGCGTCACAGAACCAAGGTTATAGATATATCACAGCACTAATGACCTCAACCGAGAATCTGAAAGCCCAATAGTCAGACGTCACCTTGCTGTTTTTTCTTCCTCTCCCAGAGCAAGGCCATGCATGAGTATCCCTCTTCCCTCATAATCATTCAGATTGCTTTAATTCTACCTTTTCAAGAACCAAAATCAACCAAACAAAAGCCTTAACCAAAAATTCCCAAACAACAACTACACAGATATGTTAAGAAAAAAAAAAAGAAAAGAAAAAAAAGACGGAAAACCTAATGAAGGATTTAAGAGGCCTGCACTCACTTTTCTGTATAATCTTTGTTTGGAAATGGACAAGAAGGAGTCGAATAATAGCCCGTTCGTAATCCAGGAGTGAGTGGAATGAGAGAGGAAAACAAATAAAAAGGGGGAAATGGTAAAAAAAAAAAAGGGGGGGGGGGAGGGGTATGGTTGGGTATGTATGCTTGGATACAATTTGACAGAGCTCCAGTGGGTACAATTTGACAGAGCTCCAGATTCTAAAACAAACCCGGGAGAGATGCAAAACCACACGCAGGCAGCCAGCGCCAAAACCCGGACGCGGCAGCTCCATCCCAGGCGCTCGTTCCCGCACAGCCTCCCGGAAGCCGCCGGGATGATGGACAGCGGGGTCCCGCCCGAGGTGTGCCCGGGAAGAGCGAGCCGCCTGCGGGCGCTCCCGGTGCAGCCCGGCACCCGGGGCCGCTCCGCCCGCCCAACGCGCGTCCCGAGGCGGTCCCGGGCCCGCTCTCCCGGGAAAGGGGCGCTGGCCGGGCACCCGCGCCGGGCCGCGCTCCGCCTCCCTCTGCCGGGCCAGATGTGCTCCGCAGCCACAGCGGGAGAGCAGCCGCCGGCAGGACGGGGAAGGACGGGCAGCCTCTTCCTCGGGTGGAAGGGGAAGCAGGAACCGCCTGCGGCGGCGCTTTCTCCGTGAGCAGAAGTCACGGAAAATAAGCGGGAGTCTAAACCTTCGTTCCGAGAAACACCTGACACTGGGCACAAAGGCTCTCGGCCTCCCATCCCAGCTAACCTGGTGGGAACAGCCCTTCTCCCGCTTCAATTTCGTTGAGACCAGATCAGCTGTAGCCCAGGATCTCCTTTTTCTCCTCCACTTCTCGACCTCTTTCCTAGCTCTTTAATGCAGTACTTTTGAGTCTCAGCTCCATGGGTTGTCACACATTTAATTTCTTCTTTTAAACAGTAGGCAAATGCTTAGCTATAAGAAACAAATTTTTGTCGTTTCTTCAATCTCCTTCCCCAAATGAGGGGTAGATAAGAGCTCTTTTTCTTTTCAAATCCAAGTACTTTGGATCCTACAAGAGTAGAGATCTCACCAGTTAAACATGGGCACAGAGACATAAAATACACAAATTCTCCTTTTCCACTTCTCAACACATCACTGTCTCTGGTAGATCCTGAAGGCTTTCCAAGATCAGCATTCTGCTGTGTGGTGTAAATGCCACAGCTCTCCCCTTTCCTCCACAAGCCCAGGGGACATTGGCACATCTTACTCTTTTGAATTTAAACCTGTACCACACCAGAGGATGATGATCAGCAGAAAGTGCCTGGGACACAGGCACTTGGGCACAATTTGACAGAGCACACTTGGTGTGTTCACCTTAACTGCTAAAGACCAGAAATTGGTCTCAAAGTTTTCTTAACAGTTTCAGTATACCTAAGATCTGGGCTACCAGGTATGGCCTAAAGAAACACATATTGTATCACCAGATGTGGGCACCCACTGCCTTTCCAAGAACAAACCAACATTATCCACTGTCTCTTGTATAGAGGGCTCATCTTCCCCGAAGCAAAGCACAGCCCCTTCTGACAACACAACACAGCAACTCCTCTGCACAAAAAATACCAACATCTCACCTGATCAGAACTTCACCATGGTGAACTTCACCATGAACTGTCTTTCCAGAGATACACACACAAACCAGTTGACTGTGGACTTACCTTATGCCACCTAAAGAAGCCTTTTGTAGGTAGGGCTTGGGACATTTCCATGAACAGAATAAGAAACACCTTCCACCCCAAGCTGTCTTTCACTAGTAGAAAACCATCTCTCTCTATTGCTTTTATCAGCACACTGGCACTGGGCAGACGGCAATTTTCCCCCACCCCCCCACCTCTGCCCTCCTGAGAACAAGCCATAGCCATGCAGGCATTGTTCTTAGCTTAATGCTAATAGACTTTGCTTAATGAACCAAGAGAGCACAGTGTGTGTGGAGGGAGGGACTGGAAGCCTGAAATCATGCTATTCAAGCAAGTAGAATAGCAGTAACTCATCAAAACACAGGCAAAACTGTAGGGCTTCTGGTGGCTGGGAAGTGTCACAAGATCCCTGAGTTACCAGCATGGAAATCATTTTTATCTTTACTTCAAAATAAGAACAGCAGCCTCAGCAGCACAGCACCCCTTACTGACCCTACTGAATCTGAATTACTGTCTTGAACCTCCAGGGCCATCTCTACTGCATCTTCCATTTACTGGGAGTCACTTACTACACCCATCTGCCCCCCTCTTTCAAACTCATCTGAAATCATATATATATATATATATATATATTTCAGAAACTCCACTGTGAACCTGACAGGGTGATAATTTTAAAAGCTGTGCTGCTCATGTCAAATTATTCAACATCTGTCTTCATGTTCCTACAAAAATTAGCATAGGATGATGGTTTCTGATGACACCTATAGTGAAATATTTTGACTTCATCCAGCAAGTTGCAAACCACCTGTCAAGAGGATAATGTCAGTTTTCTAGTACTGCATATTAAAGTCAATTGAGGGTTTATCTGATGTGTGAAGCTACTGACCTGACCTAAAACCAGAGGCTCTAGTGTCACAGAAGAGTGAATCTGACACATTACAACTGAAGAACAGCAAGGCATTCTGAAGCACTACTGAGCTGGACAGATTTAATGCCTTGACTATAAGAGCTGATCAAGAACTATGCAAATCTGGGACCAACCCAGTCCATTGGTGAAGCTCGTCCTATGGCGCTCCAGTTAGAAAACTCATTCCTCAAACACTATACAGCCTAAGCCAAACACAGATTTAAGATCTGGACAACAAAGAGAAATTATTGAGCACAAAGAATGTCTGTACATCCATGTATATATGTGTACACACACATATTTAGTTTGGAGGGCCACTGTGCTCAAGCATTGCATTTTCCCAACACAATCAGCCAAGAAGTGGCTCACAGGAGCCAGCTCTATCATTCCTTTAGCCAGCAATGCATTGAAATGACAGCAATGTACTCAAAGAGCTCCATGTCTTGGCCCCCTGTTACTGCTGACAAAACAAGTCTAGGCAGAGGCATGTGAGAGGGATGGATTCACATCAGCAGGCTCCGAGTGACATTAGAGTGCCTGTGCTCCTGTCAGCAAAAGATATGGAGGTATATAGGTTGCAAGAAGGTGTGAGGGAGTCTACATTAAAAAAAAAAACTCTAGGAAAAGTGTTTTTACTTTAAAAAAAAACTAACAAACAAACAAAAGAGCAACAGATAAAAGGAGCAGGAAACAAATCATATCATGTGTACATGAAATGAAAAAGTATGGATGTTTATAGCCTAACCACTGGATATGTTTTACTATGACACTCCTCCATTACAGACACAAGAAAACAGTCTTGACTAGTTTGTTTTTTGTGGGTTTTTTTTTGGGTTGTTTTTTTTTTTTTTTGGTTGGTTTTTGTTGTTCTCAGGGGTTTTTTGGGTTTTTTTTTTGTTTTTGGTTGGGTTTTTTTTTGTGGGGTTTTTTGTTGTTGTTTTTTTTGGGGTTTTTTTGGGTTTTTTTTGTTTTTTTCCTCTCTGTAGTGGCATGTCAGGGATGGTTCAATGTGATGGTGTCTCTTAAAACAAAGAGCCGTAACAGGTCATTTATTCCCCACCTCTGAGGCCAGGGCAGGACTACCGGACGCTCCAAATACTTCACCCCGCCAGTTTCAAGTGCAGCCCCCTCTGATCATGGTGCCAGGCAGCTTTCCTTGCTGCCCAGCCTAAACATTTCTATCACCTTGCTGTATGTAGCCCCTCACCACACACAGTGATGCCCATTCCTGTAATGACTTTTCTGCTGTTGAATTAAGAGAGGCAGGGGACAAAACATCCCACTTATTTTGCCTGAAAGGCTGCTGCTGATTAGTGGGACTGTGCTAATTGCAAGACAACCCAGAAATGTTAATTATACACTGCACATGGAGCAAGCACAACAGCAGCACTGTGCACACCAAACCAGAGCTACCCAAGTCCTGGAGTCTAGAAGACAGAGTGGGAGGCAAGAGGCATGCTTTTCCCTTTGAATGTCACCACCACACCCCAGTCCTCCCCTCTCAGTCTAATGTAGAGACTTTAAGTGTTGATAACTCCGAGCCTTGCAGGGCAAGTCCCTTGTCTCCCTACCTCTTCCTTCCTCCTCCTCAATTCTGACATTTTCTAAAGATCTATTCCAGTTGGCTTCTCATCTTGACCAGCAGCATTAACACACCAGGACTGAAAAGCACATGCAGTCTGGGAAATAAGCTACCACAAAAGGCTGATAAAAGTTGTCTCTTGGCAGTCTGCTCAATTGCCTTCCCCATCAGGCCAACCTTGTCTCACTGCAACAAACAAGGCTGAAAGAATAGGATCAGCTAATGAGAAGAGGGTTTCAGACACACTTCAGTCATTACAACAAATGCCAATTTATATAACAAGCCTCTTCAGGTAGCAGGCAAAAAGCACCTTGACTCCTAATTAAATTGCACCTCAATTGCAAATGCTTCTTTCCTTCCCCCTTATACACATTTTATTTATACCATTCATCTCAATAAACCTCTCCAACGACTCTGCTCTCCCAGACAAAGGTCTTTTTTGCACATCCATGTGGGTGTATTATTTAAAGGGTACATCACATGGATACTTTATCTTGTTTAATCTGATTTAATCTCTGGAGATTTGCTAAAGTAAAATATATTTATAGACCCATATAGATGCCTCCCCCAGTCTCCATTGCCAATATGAAAAGGCAGGAAAAGAGATCTGAACCGTGACACGGGAGTTCCCATAATTTTTACATTAGGTGCCACATGAGATCGACATTCACAACACAGAATGCTGAAGTACAGCTTAAAGCTATGGCAAGAGACCAGTACAGAGGAAAAACCCGAGTGAAGCGGGAGCAGTGGGACTAATTTCTACTCCTGCTTTTTATTTACTTTTGCACATATAACAAGCTCTTCTTGAGCCATCAGTAACAGCAATCTCACATCCAAAGAAACAGTGCTGGCTGCAGAAAGCATGAAATCAGCCCAGGGTAGTGGACTCAAGGCAGAATTCGAAAGACAATAAGAAAACTATTAGTCACCATCCAAGTTTGCAGCGTGCTGATTCCATAAGACACTGCTCTGGGCTGCACTCAGTGACATCTGCGTATTAAGGCTCCTGTTGTTTGATAGTTTGAAAAGGTAGGGGTGGGGAGAGGAAGGAAGACACTAGATTTCCCCTTTGTGTAGTTAAGTAAGAGAACAGATAGAAGTAGTGGAGCATTTTGGCTTAAAAGGATGCCTTCATCTTAGTGTATGTGTGCATCTGCGCTTTCTTTAATCTCTCTCTGAGAGAAGAAGACAATAACAGTAATAACAGTAAGACAAAATCAGTAAGTTATTCTGAAGATCTAATAGAAGCAACTTTGTCAAATGCAAGTTCACTGAAGTGTATGAAAAAATACAACAGACAACCCTCTAAAGCACATTTAAGCAAACCTGGTTTTAAGCTCTGTCCCTCTTGCTATAATCCTAAGCAGTGAGTCCATTCTACAGCAACTGACAGCTAGCTATTCAGCAGCAAAACCCTGAAGTGAAATAATAAAAGTTCAGCTAGAAGCAGATTACCTGTTTCAAAAGATTGAATTATATGCCCTGACCAGGTTTCTGTACCACACACTCATTCTACTCCTCATCTTTCCAGCCTTTCGGGGGTCATACAATTTTCATCTGGATATGCAGACTAGGAGAAAACACATTACTGAGAAGAAAGAAAAAAATAGAGGAAGCTAAACATCCTCTATTTAAAATGGTTATTTTACAAAACAGACCCAAACTCAAATTAACATCCCAGTCCTCAAGGAGAAAAGAAGGAATTGTTTCCATTAAAGAAATGCATCATTAAAAAGTGACCTACAAAGACTTACCCATAGTCAGTGAGTCTGAACTGATCTTTGCCAGAGCTCACACAAGAGACTGGCTGCGTGCTGTTAAAAAAGAGGGAGCGGGGGGGCTGGACTCTCTCACTGGGGTCTCTCTTCAGAGCTCAGAGAGCTTGGCTTGTTAGAGGCAGTGGCATGCCTTCCAGAAGGACTTAACAGCAATGCACAACTGATTTGTAAGCCAAGATAAAGCCGGCTTGTTATGAGAGACAAGACTTGTGGGTTGCTTTTATTTATTTTTTCCCAGTGTATTGGAAATGCAGATCTTGTAAAGCAAGAATTCAGAGGGGGCTGGGAGAGGGAAAGGGGGCTGCACATCTGGCTAAAGTAAATCCAGGGCGCACTCTCAGCCCGGGGTTTGTGCTCGGCGGCACCGGGTGTCATCCCCCGCCTTTGCCCTCGCACTGAGGGGCTGCGGAAGCCAGACCTCTCATGAGGAGACCGCCCGAGCTCGCCTGCAAACAAGGAGAGGAAGTAAGCTCCGTGAATGCAAAATTAATAATAGGAAAAAAGGGGGAAAAAAATCAAGTAACTCGGTATCATCTTTGGCACAGACCACCACCCACCCATCTCCATCACCTTGAGAAGAAAATCAGCCGCAAAGTTCCACGGGGTGCAAAACCAGCCTCGCCTCGCCCCCACGGGGAGCCTGGCGGGGCTGGCCGTGGGGAACCAAGCCGGCTGGAGCCGTGCCCGTGGCGGGAGGGAGCAGCCCCCGGCACGCAGGGAACCCGACCAGGCAGCCCGCTGGCCCTTCTCCCTGCTTCCCCGCGCCGGTGCTCCTGAGACCAAAGAAACCCGCAAGCGCATCGCCGAGAAGGGATCCTCCGTCCTGTCCTCCCCCGGCCCCAAAGAAAATGCAACTCGGAAGTGCTCCCAGAGCCGCCCCCGCCGACATCAGCGTGGCGTCCCCACGCGAGGCAGGTGGGGAGAGGGGAGGCAGGGCTGGGGTTCCAGTCGCTCCCCCGGCGGCAGTCCCGCCGGCGGTCCCTCCGTGCCATCCCGGCGGATTCGTACATGGGAGGCGGCCAGAGGTTACGGCGAGAAATTATGAAGTGGCTACAGGCGCTGGAAGCCCTATTGCTGCGTCAGTCTCTCCGCTCAGGCTGAGACGAGGTTCGGCGGCGTCATTTACTTTCTCCTGCAGGTGCTTTTTAACTTTGATCCCACCGCCGCCGTCTGCGCCCTCGCCCCCCACCCCTCCTTCGCGAACAGCGACAACGTGTCTTACCGTACACCCCTTGTCCCCTGCTGTACACGGGCACCAGAGACAGGAATAAAAACCAGATCATGTCCATCTTCAAGGCAGAGCCTTCATCGCCGGCGAAGAAAAACAGCCAAAACAGCTCAGGCAGCATCCGGCGGGGGAGCAAGGAGCAGCCGAAAGCCTCCCGAAACGCCGCCCCATGCGCCCCGCTCCGCGGCGGGAACCGGTGCCCCTCGGGCGGAGGAAGGGACCCCCCACACAGGGGCCACCTGAGGGTAAAATTTAAAATTTAGGAGAAAAAAAAAAAAAAAAAGAGAAAGAAAGAAAAAAAGGAAGGAGGAAGGGAGAGAGCGAGAGAAGGAGGCAGGAAGGGCAGAAACGCGGAGTACCGCTTCCCGCTTCCCCTCTCCAGGTTGCTCGAGGATCTCCAGGCGAACAGGCAGCCGCGCCCGCACTCGGGGTACGGGGAAAGGCCAGGGGCACCGGGCCGGCACCGGGTAGGGCAGGATCAGGACCCGGGCCAGCCCGGGCTCCTTTGTTCCTCAGGAACTGCCGAGCGCTACCCCAAGTCCCGCGCTGCCCGAAGTGCTGCCAACTGGGGCCAACTTGAGTGAGTCCTCACCCTCCCTCCTCCTGACGAGGCTCTGGCCGCAGCCCCTGGAGCGGACGGGGAGAAGGAGGTGGAGAAAGAGGGGGGAAGCGAGGGTGGGGAGTAGTAGCCAGCTGCTGAAAGGCGGAGGAAGGGATAGGTGATTCTCGCTCCTCTTTTCCAGACCTTCTGAGGAGGGGATTGTTGTAATTAATCAAATCCAGGAAGGATTTTTTTTTTTTTAAGCGGCTCCCAAGAGCTCCCTCAGCTGCACTGCACCGCCCCAACCAGCCTGAAGGGAGAAGCAACCGAGGAGCAGAGAGACCACGCACCCTCGCAGCGCCTGCAGCTCAGCCCGGCTCTTCTCGCCTCCTCCCCAGCCTGTCAGGTCCTTCGCCCTTCAAAACTTTCCCTGATGTTGTTGTGCCAGCCTCGTGTGGGTGCGTCGCCTCCGTGCTTTCCTGCTCCGCCCGCCTCGCAGAGGATTTGCAGCTGTACAGGGGCCCGTGCCTCTCTCCCTCGGCGGCTGCCGGAGCTCCTAATGGGAACTAACGGACTGCAACTGGAGGGGAGCCGGCAATGCGGGACAAGAAGATGGACAAAGTTGAGCTACTCCTGCCAGACGTCAGCTGGAAACCGCTTAGGAGGTCTCTACCCCACCGCTGTTTCCTGAAGAGCCAAAATCTCCTGCAGAAGTTGCCGGGAACGTCACCGCTCCCCACCGGCCCTGGGCCACTCCGCTCCACCTCCCCCCGACGGGGCGTCCGGGGCTGCCCGCGCCCGCCAGCGGGGCTGGCCCGAGGGCGCCTCACACCTGCCTGCCGGGTCTGCCAGCCTCGCCTTATTTTCTACTCTGTTGGCTTTCCAGGTTTTCCCCCTACCCTCTTCATCATTTCATCCCTTTCTCTAAAAAAAAAAAAAAAAAAAAAAAAGAGCCAATTAAAGCCGGTGTGCTGGGGAGAGCCCTGCCTCCTACCCAAATCTGCGAGCTTCCCCACGCCTCGCCCTGGCCCAATGATAGACAAGTCCGCAGGAATGGGAGAAAAAGGGATTTGCTTCGGGCGGGAGACCGATTGTCAGTCCGGGGTACTCTCATCCTTAGGACCCTCGCGGCAAGGTCGGCTTCTCCCGGCTGGGACTTGAGGTGCCAAGAGATGGGGGGCAGCGCAGGTTTCCGGGGTGTCTCCCGTGCTGGTGCTCGTTGGTGCCAGCAAAGTTTTTGGGGCCCCCCAGGTAGGTTGCAGGCTGGCGGGGCTGCCCTGTGCATGCTGCGGAGGAGCGGCGGGGCGCGGCGCTCCTGCGGGGCGGGGGTGCTGTGCGGGGCCCCAGCCCGGTGCGCGGCTGCGAGGGCCGCGATACTCGCCGGACTGCCGGCCCGGGTTGTGGTGATGCTCCGACGTGAAATCCGGAGCGGGGAAGCTGTGCATGCCCCGCTTCCCGTGCCCCCGCGTAGGGCCCGAGCGAGAGGCCGGGAGGAGGAGGAAGATGCTGAGCGAGCCCCGAGCATCACCACCGGCAGCGCCGGCTACGCGGGGCCCTGCCTTTACCATCTCTATCTCCGGCTGCTTTGCTAGGGAGATAAAATACTGCTTCTAGGAAGCCTAGACTTGCTTGCCCCTGAGCTGGCGAGCCCACTCGTGCCTGTCCCGGGTCCATAGCAATGAGCCAGACCGTAAAGCAGAGCCAGCGCCGTGGAAACCCCTCTTAGCGGCGCATTCTGCTCCCGGGTGCCGGGCTCCGGGAGCGATGGCTTAGCTGGGGTTCCCGTGTACGGGATGTTGCGGGTGTCCCTTAGCGACAGCGAGTCCTCTCTGGCTCTTCCTCGGGACTGGCCCCTGCGCGCCCCAGCCTCGGCCACGCGTGGGCTTGGCGTGCTGCCCCCGGGGGCTTCCGGCCCTGCCCCGCGGCTCTGCATCCACGCCCTCTCCCCGCGGCAGCTGACGAGGGATGCGGGACCCGGCAGACACTGATTTGTCATGTGAACAGGTCACTCCCTGGATTAAAAAGTAATTAAAAAAAAAATCAAAAGATACGGCCCAAAGAGAGACCAGTGGCTCAGTCATGCTCTATCAAACAAGCAATTAATAGGTATGTCCCTAATTAGCTAGTAGTTACTTCTATTGTAGACGGTGCTCAGTCAGAAAGAGAAAAGCAGTAGCATGCACCGGGAAGAGAGCAGCGATACAGACAGGACACCATCACCGTAGAGCCCAGAGTCCCCCCCAGTGCCCCGCATCCATGCACGTGGAAGGCATGGCAGGCAATTTACCACTGGACTCTATTCTATCACTTACCAGGATACCACCAGTATGAAACTGCCTTGTTTGTTTTTGTGGTGGTTTAGGTTTCCCTTGTATTTATTTTTGTTATAACTAAGGGAAAATTTGCCAGGAAACTGTGGTTTTCACACTCATAAGATGCCTTTTCCATAGCTGATAGCATGGAGCAGGGCACCTGTGGAAGCACCTGATATGAGCAAATTTATTCTTTAATACAATAAACCCTTGTCTGAAAAGGATTTTTTCCTCCCTGCAGTGGGTGGTTGAAGCATTAATAAAGGGTGTATAGGTAGAAGGAGGCAGCCAGCACCAGAAGTACAGGTGCATCAACCCCTTTGCCACGCCATGAGGAGAAGCAGGAGCTGATAATAGTTAGACAAAACAAAATTGTCAACATCTCCGCAAAGCAGGCTTAAGGCAACCCAAGGAAAACAAGATGAAGAGATGTTTGCAGATCCAGGAAGCTTCATGGTGATAAAATAAAACGGTGGAGACATGAGTCTTGTTCTTTTCTATGCATAATTTTGAAATAAGGATATTTATGTGTAGCCCTTATGTGTTCCATTATTTTTTTTTTCAGGGATTTTCATTAAATTATGGAATAGTGCCTCGGTGTTTGAATGAGTATGAATTACATATCTGTCTAATGAGTAAAAAAAAAATCCAAAAATGTATGCTTCACACCCCTTTTTTGTGTTAGTATTCAATGCACATGCTCATGTTTCACTCGCACAAATGCTTATGAAAGATGAATTTCAAAGTAAACTGCCAAAGTATATTCTGAGTAGGAAAAAATACTGCCAAAATCCAAGAACATAACTGCATTTGCTAAATAAGGTAATTAATAATTATTGCTTGAGGCCTAATAAATCATAGCATTCATAATTATGGAGTTTCCAATGGGTGACAGCAAGGCAGCACTCCCTGCACACTTGCTAAGCAAGCTACTTGTTATAGGGAAACCATTCCCTGTAGTGATTCTACTTGTCAGAAAGCAAAGATGAAGAATGCCTTTGCTCCCCCCCGACTGTTTCCACTGAACATATTTGTCCCGTCTTTCCATCTGGGAGTCAATGTCTCTGGTCACTTCTCAAGACCCCACTTGTCAAATGAATCCTGTCTCTGAAATATTTATATGTACTCCATCACCTATATTTCACAGCTCTGTTAAGAGGTAGACAGTCTCTGGGAGAGCTGCTGTGTTCAAAGAGAGCAAATCATATAAAGCAACGACACCAGGCAGGAAGCGATTGAAGAACTGTGTGAGGCCAAGGTCCAGTTGCAGGAACATTAATTATCTCTGTGTCAATGTTTTCATGCTATACTCGGGTGCAGTCTGTCATTTCATTCTTTCCTGGGATGATGTAACTATCTCTGGGCCCGGTGATCTCTTCACCTTGTGGCCTGACATTTCTATCACCTCTTTCCTGTTCATTTCCTTCGCAGCAGGCCACGCAAGAATGTCTCCAGGATCTATGAAGTTTGAGCTCTTCCTCCCCTTCCTCCTTCCACACATATATGGAAACTTTACTGCAACATTTCCCCCGATATGTCTAGTGAAAGGGAGTAGAAATAGAAAGTAGGAGTAGAAAAGGAACATAATGGAGCACCTTAGAGGCAATGGGCAAACCAAGGGTGACTTCAAATGCTGCAGGAGAGATGAAAGTTGGGAAGGGGAAAGCTGGAAGACTGTAGCACTGCAGCAGAGATATAAGCAGGGAGATGGGAAAGCAAGGGAATTCTAACTCCATCATAGGTCTGCATCAAGGAGCTGAGCATACACAGGTGTTCCGGTGCTGCTTCTGAGCTGGAGGAGGTTCTGCAGCAGTGTGGAACAGGGCAACTGTCTGACCTGAGGCAGCAAAATTGGGCAGCAAAGTTTCCAAAAAGGGGGAACTGGGAAAGGCAAGGGAAAGCTGGTGTGTGTGAGGAATGGGAGCCCCCTTGAACTGCTGCAAACAAACTAGACACAACAGCACCAAGTACTCTGCAACACACAAACTCCTGGAAGGTGAGAAACTGGGCAAAGATACAATGACAGGATGCAGCTGAACTCTTTACTGTCCATTTTCTTTCTGTTTAATTGATATTCCCAGGAAAACTGTAAAAAAAATATTCAAAAATCCTAGTTTGCCATTCTGAAATGCTGGAATCAGAATCTCAGTGCAAAAAAATTCCCCTGGCCTAGAGCAGTGTTTCCCATTATTCATAACACCAAGCTGGTGCTGCTGCAGTCCTAGATTCTCCTGGGTATCTCCTGCTTTCAGTATGAAGCATGCCAAGATAGGGATATAAATCCCAAGGGTTCTCCTTTGCTGTCCTCAGTTCTCATCTCGACTCCAGGGAATAGACCTATGGTGTGCTCACTTTCTTCCCAGATGCATTTTACACCACTAGTGGTACCTCTGAGCCTCTTGTGTATTCTCTGCATTTTTGATTATCTCTTCTCATCACAGATAGTGTTTGGTACTGAAAGGAGTGATGGAGAGGGAGTCCATCTGTATTCTTCACCCAAGGTTTTCATCCTACCTGGGTTTTACGACCCTTCCTCCCTGTACTTCCCAGACGCTGTTAGTCACAAGGCTGTGCCGGGATTTCTGACAGCTGGTTGCTGTTGTATTGGATTCTGCTATTCCTGACTTCTACCTTCACCCAACTATACTTTGACACACTTCTGTTTCTTGGTTAAAGCTTATTTGAAAGCCATTGCAATCCCTTGCCCCTGTGATCTCAATGTGTGGCCACTCTTCTTTCCCTCACTCAAGTGCTCACCCCATGCCCTCCCTGCTTCCCCCCTCCCTGCTTGTGCACTAAACCCAGAAGCTTTTAACACAACATTTTCTACCATTCCCTATGCTTCTTAGCCTAAATATCTAGTTTGACAGAGATCCTGCTGGGTTGGGTTTTTTCCCTCTTATGCTTTAGGACAGATTTGGGCTTGTATAGGGGTGCAGACAAGTGTCTCAGCATCACTGGGAACATACTTTCTTGTTTCAGCTTTTCTTTGATCTTTTTTCTCTTCTGCCTGCTTCTCCTTCTACATTCATGCTTTCTTCTTCTGTCCTACCCTCCCTTTCATGTGTAAAAAGCGAGTTGAGAAAATGTCAAGCTGGTGCTGGTCAAAGGAACCTGTTCTTCATTTTTCCACTTCCTTTTTTTGCCTCAGTGCCCTCTCCTAGTCCCCGTCTCCCACACTGAGCTTTTTCACAAAGAGCGGAGACAAAGGGTTCGAGCATGATTCTCCGCTGTTCATGCCCTCTGCCACTACAAGCAAAAGGTGCATAGATTGCAGCTTTTGTCAGTGCCAGGCAGCTGATCTAAAACATGTGATCCCTGCCCTGAGGTGGAGGTGATGGTGCAGGTGACAGTAAAGGAGCTACTCCTGAAGTAGATGCCTCCATCCAGAGTGCTGTGTTTGAACCAGTTGTCAGCATTCCCAGGAAAATGTGCTACTTGAATTTCCCTTGAGGGGTTTAAAACACCACTCACAGCATGGGGATGGTTTATTGGCTCATACAACTCTTAGCTGGGACCTGCCTGTTTAGGCCTTGGTGGAGGCAGCCTTTGGCCATAGACAGCACATCATGTCTCCCTGATGAGAAGAGAAAGCCATCCTGCAGAGCCACTTCTGTGGAAGCACTCAGGTGAAGCTGTGGCTCACATGTCCTGACACCTCTAGTTGCTGAGAAAACACTCTTAGTGTTTTCACTTATGTTGTCACTAGCTGCCCAGTGGCAACTAGTGCCCACCTAGTGTTCTCACTTCAGTTGCCCAGTGGCCACGCTCATTTTTGGGAAGCTGATCCTATCAGCACATAGTGACTTAACACACAAGAAGTTCCTCGGTCTCTTTTTGTCCTTTGAGAGAGCCACCCTCACTTCAAGATTTCAGCATTTGTGTTTTGGATATTAAAAGGTAGCTGCAGAATAAACTATTTTTCTGCCAGAATCTCTCTTCACCATCCATCCCAGACCACAAGAGGCTGGCAGAGCTGGTTTCAGAAAGATCCAACAGTGTGCTAGGCAGGCTGCAGAGAAGAACATCCCATTTAATGCCTAAAGGAGCCCCACTGCTTCCTGGGGAACCATACCCCGCTGTTCAGAGGTGCAGCTCTCCACCAGCCTCTCACTGCAACACAACAATGAAAAAATTGAAATCCGTAGCTGTCAAAGCCAATGTGTGCTGCCACAGTCTGAACAGCTTGGGCAGTCAGACCTTTTCTGGGATGGACTTTGTTCCACCCAGGAGAATGGGTGTGCAGTCCCCAGCTCACATGGCCATCACTGGCTGTTTTGACTGCAGATACCTGAGTCAGCCCAGTGCCTGGTGGAGGCTTCCTCCTACTGTTTTGTTGGCAGCTCTCCAGCTGACTGCTGTTTTCCTTCATTACCACAAATCCACTCTCCAAGCCTGATCCATCTTCCCTCTGCCCAAACTCCTTCTAGGAGTGTTATAAATAAACACGGCTTTGACCTGAGTTTTGGGAATCCTGAGGCCAGAGTTCTTGTTGGAAATATAGTGGTCCCTGAGTACTTAGATCTTCCAGAGGCACTCAAAGATGGATGTGGACACTTATGTTTTAATTTGAAATTACTTATATGGCCTGTTTCACTGTCATTCCTTGCTCTGTTCATACCTATAGCTCAGGGTGGCAGGTGAATACATCAGAGGGTTTCCAGGCTTAAGGAGAGAATGAAAAGAGATGCTTTACTGGGCAATGGATGTCTCTGTGCCACTGAACTTCCTTGCTTTGGCTCTATAAGCTGATGAGGTCTGGAGGGATAGAGGGCTGCAAATCTTACTTCCATGAGGGAGGATACTCTGAGCTCATCTGCGAGGACAGGGTCTCTCAGCTCTCATTTGTGCTCCTCAGCAGTCTCTGCACATATACCACTTGTATAAAAACATTATTTCATCTCAGTTTTGATCCTGTATTATTTTAAGAAAACCTGGATGCCTGAAGTCCAAGTGCTTTGAGAAATGCGGAACACAAAGAAAATCATGGGTAGTTAGCCTCTCTGACTTAATCTAAAACCCACTCCCTTCTCATGACCCAAATCTAGCCCATAGTGCAAAAGCAGCAAACAAGGCTAAGCTGCTTTAAGTGAGTTTGAAAATAAAGCCCCTACAGTTAAATTGTGCAGAAGTAGTTTCCTTGTTGGATATTATATACAGTCTATGAGTTACCCTTAAATGTTGCTATTGCCTCTTCATTTTCAGGTGTTGTTTGCCACTGCTGCAGTATTTGACTCAAGGATCCAGTGATATTGGGTTTTTTTTGTGTTAACCTCTATGTATACACACACACACACACACACACACACACACACATACACACACACACACACATATTTTTCTGTGTTTTTCACTTTTGTCCAGTGATACACTGCAGCTACATTTTTAGCAAACTGCCTGTTGAAGTGAAAATGTCTTTAAAATTCATTGGACAAATACAGAAGTTGTAAAAGAAATGTTGAAAAAAGAGAAAATGTTCAGCACTGCTGAAAGAATGTAAAACACAACACACACACACACACACACACACACACACACACACACACACACACACACACACACACATATGCACCAAGGATTGCTACTCCCTCTGTACCTTTAGGGTGAGTCTGAAACACAATTCCATGTTGCTTCTATGTTTAAATATTCTCACATCCTTAAGGCACAGCAGCATCCTTGTTTTCCCTCTGTAAATGGATCCATTTTAGTAAATCCATGGTGAAATACCCTGCTTAAACTTCACATATTTATAATACAATTGTACAGCAATTCAGTTAGAAGAAACATAACTGTAAAACTAAGTAACACTAGATGCTACATGCAAGCAATTAACAGAAAAACCATACTGAGAGGAAATTATAGAAAAACCAACCCCATTTACCAACATTTTTTTCACTGGAGTTGCTCTGATCATTTTAGAGAAGCTGGGGCTGGGGCTATGTGGGGACACAAGACAGGTGTGTGAGTTCTGTATAGCATTGAAACACTGCTCCTGGGGAGGCAGCTTACCAGGAGAGCTGCTCTTGCCAGGATCACCCATCTCCTCACTGCTTCCAATCAACACAAGGGAACTTGCACACACACAGAGGGCTTCTGCTGGCATGGCTGTCTCAGCCAGGAGCTGCAACTCTGATCAAAAACAAACATGAAGGAGCACTCCCCTGTCAGAGAAGGGGGTTGAAACACAGAGCTGAGGTGTGACTCACCCAAACTCAGAGATCGAGACAGAGAGATGAGCAGAGCTGGAACAGAGTACTTTCTTGCCTCATTTCTCAGCATGGCTACAGACAAGACAGTATTGCCACTGAACTGTGTATTCCAATGTATAATTACTTGCTTATTAGCTGGCTAGCTCATTATGCCAAGAAAGTTATCAGGCATGTGGAACCATGACATTTCTCCTCTTCCTGCCTTTCAGACAAAAGAAATGCCAGATCATACAACCTGCTGGGGACCTCCACATTCTCCACTCTTCATAGGCTGTAGAGGTTGAAGTTTGATTGATTTCTCAGTTACATCTAGTCCTCAAAAGAAAGAGAAAGAGATCTAATCATGCTGGCCTGATACTAAAGTCTTGCTATTGCTGCTTCCAGAGTGATGTGCTGGGCACATGGGTGGTCTTGTACCAAGCCTTGAAGATGTCGGGAGCAGCCAGCCTTACCACACACCATTGCTTGGTACCTCACAGATGGGGGAGACTATGATATGGAGTGACAGCCAGAGGTGAAGCCAACTGCAGGGCCACTGGAGCCAAGGTAGGGCTTGACTTACGTATTGTTTAGGTGACCTTTTCCTAAAGCTTAAAAACATAATCCCCTCTGTTGTAACCTCCCTCTAGGGGCTTACCAGTCACTGCAGTGTTTTAAGGCACATCAATTAATGTCTGAAGTGTTGCACACTCACCCTGTGGGTCTCCAAAGAAGTCTGTCCATGCAGCTCCCCAGGTGGCTACTCTCTGCTGAAGGGTGAGGTGCATCTCCTTGCTGAACCAACCCCTGTGTCCGAACTTCCCCAGAGAGATCAGTTGAGGGTTTTGAGCAGCAGCAACAGATTTCCCTATTAGCTATGTCAATCGGTAAAATTAGTGGGAAATTGCATAATTTTCAGATGGACAAAATCATTTAGATTACAAAGAAAGAAGGAAATACTGCTGGTCTGACCTACTGTTCTAATCAAAGTGCATTGTGAGGAACAACCTCAGTACTGATTTCTGATAAGCCAATAAGAAACCATTCATTTCTATTTCACACAGAGCAGTGCCATATTCCATCAGGATGCACAAACCAGTATTCTGAAGGAACAAAACCCATTTGGAATCAGATTTACAGCCCTTCAGCAGCCCTCAGATTTGCAGGTAGACCACAGTATCTGACTTCCTGGAAAGTTTCATGGCATGTGATGCTGGTATTGAGGAATAGATGTCTCTGATTTTCCCACTCTGATTTTTTTCTGGTCTTTGGTATGAAGAATGAGGGAGACAGGTGTCACACTCCAGTCAGCTTCAGGGAGGATGGGAGGAACCAGTAAAATCCAGGTGAGACAGAGGAGCTAGTGGGAAGTCAGGCAGCACTGACTCAGGAGTTAATAGAGTGGACAGAGAAAGGAGGGGCTGGAATATGGCCTGGGAGAGAGATGAAAGAGGGGCACTGAGGGAGCTTGAAGCATGGAAGGAGAAACAAGGACTGCTGAAAAGATGCTGGGAGCAAGTAGACAACTGAAGCTTGGGGAAAGCTGGAATGAAGAAGGCGCTGCTTCCTGGGGCAGGGACTGGTGGCCCCTGGTTGGGCTGAAATGTGGTCCAGGGTATGGCAAGGGGAGGAATGCTGGGGGGAGGCTGGGCAGGGTCCCCAGGACCTGGAAGCTCTACCCTTTCTTTCTGCCCAGCTAACCCTTATTTTTCTCCCTTCCACCTTTGTGCACCCCTTACTTCCCTCATACCCAGCCTTAATTCCCCTACAGCCCTGCCTTTGCAATGAAGCCAGTGGGGTTGGAAGGGCTGATATAAAGGGGAAGTCTCAGGAAAGAATAAGTGAAAAGTGTTTCCTTGTGCCTGAAGATCCAGTCCAGCTGCCCTGGGCACACCTGGTCTTGGGAGTAACATAGAGTTGGGTCATTGCAGCTGACAGGGGATGAGCTCATCCCTGCTCCAAACATCTTGTGTGAGGTGTCTCATGTTAAATACTCTTCTCTATTACCCATGTACCTCTGAGTCCCTGAAAATTGCAGACATATTGATAAAAGATACCTGAAAAAAAAATATTTTGCAGGAACCAATAGATGCCTTTCTCTCTGGAAAATAAGCATTGGTTAATCAAGAAATTACCAATAAAAATTTATCATATGAGCACTTCCCCCCTCCCCCCCCCCCTTGTCTGTTGGGCTAGAGGATCACATTTCATTTTCAAACCACAGTTCTACATTTATCATCCCTGATTTAGCAAATTGCCTCTTGCGGAAAGAATGTCTATCCTACCTTTATTTAAGATTTTGCAGGATAATGTGTTTATGTTGGACTCAGAGAGGCTCACAAAAAAGTGGTTAACATATTGCAGTATATGCAATTATTTTAAATCCAAAATATTCCTCCTCAAGTAACACTTTCAGAAAATAAGACTTAACTCTAAAATCTTGAGGCAAGAATTTTGTTGTCTTTCTCCTTTACTTTTTTTCTTAGCAGGGATCAGAATCAACCTTTCAATAAGCCTCTCTTTGTAGTCAAAATAGAAGAAGGTGAAGATACCCCTAATCAGAGCTGGCTCAAGGCTTATCATCAGGGTAGGTAAAATTTAATTTTGCAACCCAAAGATTTTCAATTCACCCTTGGGCAAGCAAGTCAATTCTGTGGCAGCAGCAGAGTGGGTCCCTCCCTAGATGTGCTTCTTATTCTCTATCCTTTTTATAGCATGCAGCTCGGAGGGGAAAGGCTGGACAGTGGGGTCATGCTTACTGCAGCCACAGCCATCCCCACCTCTTCCAGCCAAGCAAACTAGGCTGCTGGTAGCCCCTGGCAGGCTCCTGCCTTTGGCAGCCAACAGCTTTGCCTGTGCTTGAAACCAGCCCTGTCCGCAATAAGGTAGAGAAACTCATATCTGCAAACATGATCTTATAGCTGCAAATAGAGCCTCCCACTTCTATGGAAGGATGCAGATAATTGGGCTATTTCATAGAAAACAAATTCTTCTGCCCTATAAACTGCAGTCACTACATATAATGCAATCTCACTGGGCCAGGGTAGAAAGGGGAGTCTTGGGAATAAGGGTGGTTTGCTCACCCCAAGCAGGAGAGGACTTCTGTGTCCTTGGCACACACAGCTAAACTCCAGAAGATCATGACAGTCACACATATGGCCCCTTTCCATTTGAGCTTCATGGGAATACTATCAAGATGATGACTTCCAGTGAAATCAATAAGAAAGTAAGAGGGCATCAACAAAATCATTAATAATTTCTCTCAATTATAACCTAGTTTCTTCAAATACAGCTGTTGCTGGAGCCTCCAGTCAGAATTAATGATATGGAAAATCTGAAGGACAATAAACAGTATATCCTTGAGCTAGCAGGATGTGAACAAACAGTAAACAAAAATGAAAATGTCAGAGGGGTTAAATCTTTAATAAACTACCACTCCAATATTGTTTGATAAGCTCTCCTTCAGATGTTGCACGAATATTCTGGCTTTCTTTCAGAGCCAGCCTGGTCTTTTTCAAGCCAGACACATTTCACAAGACAAAATTGTAGAGGAACTGAAATGGGCCTTTAGAAGAGTAACAGATTGTAACCTTATTCTTACATTTTAAAAGCAGTAACATGAATGCATGACTGTACATTCCTCATAGCTGGGATTCCTTGTCCTGTGTTCAGCACAGAGCCCACTGGTGTTCAGTACATTCTGCTTGTTTATAAAGCAAAACAAGGAGGTACATTTTGCAGTTGTTAATACCAGGGGTAATAATTTACACACACACATGCATCCACCCACACAAGCACAGAGAGGTTAATACCAATCAAAAAATATTTTGTATGGCAGAAAGAATACAAAATAATTGTCAGTGGAGTTGTTGAAAGACAGTGTCAGTTAATGGAAGTTTTGTAGTCTGGGGCACACTATCCATTCAGGGCAACCACTGTATTACCTCTTGTAAAGTACTTTATCAAATGCTTTGTGATGAAAAATGCTGCAATCCATCTGTGTTACATAAGTAAACAGCAATGCAAATGAAAGAGGCAGATTTATGAAGCCAAGGAAGGAAAGGATAAGTTGATTTTATGTCACAGGTGAATTTTTGTTACTTTTAGACTTGTCATGAGTGACTTAAAATGCCAAATTCTAATCTTTCAAGACATAGAGACAATCAGTCAAAGGGGAAATGCTGAATTCCCAGTATCCAGCCTTCTCTAAGACAGCTGGTCAGCTGTGTAATGCAAACTAATCTGTTTCAAGCATCAGCTTTTTTGTTTCTTTCCCTGGTTCACATATATACACACATCTAGTGGGAGAGAGAGACAGGGAAAAAAAAAGAAAGGGAGAGGAAGAGAGAGGCTACATCTGTACATATCTACAATTGTTGGAAGAAAATAGCTAATATGTGGAACTAGACCTGGAGAAGGTGGCACTGCTCTACAATTCCCTTGGTGAACTGTAATTAAGATAGGTCCAGAACTATTACAAATAAAATACTGCATGGAAGACAAAAATCGAGGCATGTTTTTAGCTGTCTGGTGGGAGTAAAATAGCTATAGATTCTGACTGGGAGAAGCAGATGGCAATGAATTACGAGAATAGGTCACTGCTGCTGCTGCAGCCACTGCTGCAACTACCACAGCTCAGCTCTTTTCCATCTGACAGAGGGGCCTCTGGGCAGTCATAGATGAGTCAGACTTGTGTGTGTACAGGCATCTCTGGAGAAGCCCAGTTTTTCCCTTTTGTTTGTTTGACACTGCTTCAGGGTTTGAAAAGAGTCACACATCCTACACAGGATGTAGGAATATACATCCTAAGAACACCCTTTCCTCTTGCACTTACTTTTCCCAGTGTTCAAGGTGTGGCCAGCCCTGACCAGCGCAGTGTGGTTGGCTGGCATCATGCAGGAGGGATCTCTACAGTGTTCAAGCAAGGGTGATATTGGCATCCTCCAAGGGGTGCACCAAAAGTCCTGAGCTGAGGCCGAGATGCGGAGTAGGAGGCAGTGAAGACACCCACGTTGAAGCCATCTCGTTTGCTCTCCTTGGGAAGACCTGCACCCAAGGATCCACAGTGCAGAGCATCAGGATTTGGCTAACACACTGAAACTTGTAGGTTACCTGCTGGCACTGGTGAATAGTCCCCTTTGGCTCTGAGAGACACTGTAGCCCCTGCGCAACACAGGCCCAAAACTTCAACCAAACAGCAGAAGCAGCAGAGAGTGTTTTGAGCTGGAGACTGGCCAAAGAACATCCAGAGCATCCACAGTGTGAGAAGATCTTGCCTGCTTGTAAAAGAGGAACTATGCCAGCACTGGCACCCTGGATTGCTTTTTTGTACAGAAGACATAGATGTTGGATTGAAGCTGAGATGTTTCCTATCCTCAAAAGACTATTTTAAGCTCCATAGAGAGCAGTTGTTGAACAAGCTCAGTAAATACAGAAGAGCAGTAGCAAATTCATTTCACCTTCTTAGATAATGTTTTCCCCTTCTGGAAAAGAGATTTCCTGAGGAAAGAAACAGTCTCTGCCACCAAGCCTGACCTGAGCTTCTTTGCAGCAGGCTTCTCCCTTCAGTGGGTAGGAAGAAAAGGGGACACCTCTCTGATAAAGGTGTCTGCCTTCAAATACAGGACTGCAGGCTGAGGGCTGTGGTAAAAGAGGGGAGATGAGCTGGGGGAAGAATTTTTTCTGGGAAAAAATTAGGGATACTTAGCTACTGTCATACAAACATTTTATGCAAATCTTATCTTTATCTTCTGCATACTGGTACATAATTTGCATCTGATTATCAACTTTGGGTCTATTGTTTTATTCTAAACAGAATTCCTGCTGCTGAAAGGTGTTAGATTGACAACCATGGTGAATAAAATAATCTCATCATCTCTCTATCAAGAGCGTAGGAGAAGAACAGTCTCTTACACAGCCATTATTCCCCATCCAGGGCCAGCAGTGAGGATGCCAGCCCTCATCATCTTCTGAGCCTGCCAGCTGATGTATAGAGGAGCTAGAATATGGAATCCCTGTGAACATTCGACAAAGACAACCTAAAATCACTTAAAAAGGCAGCAAGTCTGTTGGGTCAGATTCACATGTGCTGCACACAAAAGGTTCCAGCATCTAGGTGGTTCTGGAGTCACACCCAAGGATCATGAAACAGTTTGCATGGTGGGATCTTCACACCCAAAATGAAGGCCTTTCCTCTCTTGACTTAGAAGAGTGGAGGTATTTGCTCCCTTTGGCACATGCACAAATATTGTCAGCTGGATACACCCCTGTCTCCAGCAGCAACATGCTTAGCCCTTTTCCTGATTGTAAAAGAGTGTCTTGTCTTGTGTCTCCAGTTAAAAATATTTGTCTGTAACTAAAGTGTTTCAAGTCCACTGGACTCAGTGACTTGACTGTTCTACTTCAGTTTACCCTGGTTGAGAATTTGTCTCAGGTACACCACATTAGCAGGAACATTTTGGAAAGCCCCATATAGCAATCGATGAAAAGGAGAGATCACGGTCTTCAAGTTTTGCAGCACATGGATCTTATCACTTACCTCTTCTGTCTCTGGAAAGATACTTTTCTCTCACCTTGAGTGAGGGCACAGAATGCTTTCCCCTCCCTAATTCTGGGAAAGAACAGGGAACTATTCACAGTAGCTACAGGATGAAGTGGGGACTTAATTATTCCTGCAACACAAGGCTGCTTCAGTCAAGCCAAAGGATGAGGACAAACAAATGTTAACCTGATTCTCTGGCTTCAGCAATCACAGCACTGAGCAATAGGAGTCTGCCCACTTGACTTTGGGATAGATGCCTGTTCTAGCTGTGTTTGTCCTTTTGATAAAATATTCAGGCCCACTAACAGCTGCTTCTGTAAGAGCACCAGATTAAGACAAATAATGCAGACTTAGTGCTCTTTACATGGATTGCATGGGCTGACCCTGCTGCAATATGCACACCCACCAATCTTCTCAGTTCATTACCTCATTAAACACGGCTGCTGCTCTGTGAGGACAGAAGCCTGGTGATACCTCGACAGAATTCGAACATGACATGCCAAGTCAGAGATGGAAAGAGACGACTGAAAGCTCAGGGCCTGCCTTGGCAGGAAGGTACATCTTGTCAAAAGATGCAGCCTCAAGAAGAACATGACAGCCCTGATGGACAGGACCCTTGTCATTGTGGAGGAGCTCATTAAGACATCCTTCTTCTTTCTGTTCTTGTTCTTTGGTATCATCCCCTTAGTATTTCACTTCTCTTCTACTCCACACAGCCAGTTTTGTGTTAAGAAGGGAGGAGTATGCATTGCGTAAATGAAGCTTGTTGTTTTTCTTTAAAGTACGTGGGAAGGCTTTGAAAACTCAACTGTAGCCGTTCCCAATAATCTCAGCTTTCTGTTCTATTTCTCTGGTTAACCTTACTGACTCAAAACAACAAAAAGCATAGCCTGAAGGAAATAGTGCTCAGTGCTTTCTTAACTTTCCAATGGCATTTTCCCAGAGATATTTTAATTCCTCTCTTTCTATGTGGATTCCCAGTGAGACCAAATGATTTCCCACCTTGCTTCCCCTGGCCTCCATGGGGTAGGAAGCATGGCTGCCTTCCCTAGGTAATAACAAGAAGGAAGAGCCAAGGAGGGGACTGCTGAGCTGACAGAGATGTATTTTATTTTCTCCCCAGAAGATGGTGGGAGTGAGATATTCCGTCACACGTCCCAGTCAGAAAATGATGACATCATCTATTAGGATATTGCTCTGTCCATCTAGTAAGACTGAGCAAGTCTCTTTTTCATATTGCTTTGCAGTCAACTCAAAAGGTCACTCTTAACTCAAGCAAAATTTATTTCCCCACCCACACTTGTTTCCCCTCACCCCTAGCTGCAGTCACAAACTGATTGCCTGGAGAAGGAAGTGATGGGAACTTCACATTAAGGCAAGCTCCTGTCAAGCTCTGCCAAGATACCTGCCTGGAAGAAGAGTGTGAAATATGCCAACAAGATCACTTGAGGTAAGGCAGATACCCTTCCTTGCTCCATTCCTGCTACAGAACTTCTGGGCAAGAGTCTATCTCCTCCCTCATCTGAGCCCAAAGGACTGTGTTTTCCCTGCCAACCTCAAGCATGCTTCCACATGCTGGTCAGTGGCTTGACAGACAACCTTCTTGATACCTTAAGTTTTAGCTTGCATATTTTTCAGATTCTGTACTGCCTTGGTGTGTAACTCTGAACTTCATGTCGGATGTTAGCAAGTTCTCTTCACCATTTAGTTTGACAAAACCATCATTTTCCAGCCTGAGAACCAAGGACACTGTCGCATCTTTGGGTCCAAAAAGTGTAACCAATGGTGAATTGAGGAGAGCAGTCTGGGAGCATGGGACTTCAAAACCTGAAGCTGTAATTGGACAATTAACCCCAACATGTACATAGACCAAAACCTATAAAAGTGTGAGACCCTGTGACTGGTCGTGCATTGTGCATCCATCTTGGGTCTATCTTGGATGTAGCCCTGGCCAAGCTCTTGTACTGCCCAAGGTGTATCCTTTGAAGGTCTTTTAATAAATACCTACTTTAACTCTGTCTAGCCTCTGTTCTAGGTCAGCCTCTCTAGGCATCAATCCCATGACTGCATGGCATAGATAATGCTTCTGCCAAGGTACAAATCCTGAGTGTGGGGAATGTAATGGAGAAGGGCATTTGCCAACTGTGAAGTGAGCATCACAGCACTACACCATACAGCAGAAAACAGAAAAGACACACAGCTGGCAGATGTCTCTGCCAGGAAAGCCTGTCCCATAGGTAGAGCTTTCATCCTGACCAAGTCAGCAGAAACACCATGTACCTGCCTGAAAGGATTCAATATCACCACCCTCAGCTTCTTTCTCATCTCTAAGGAAATTTCTTCGGGGGAAGATGAAGAAAAATACATGTTCTGCTTCCATAAACAGCAGCCCTTCCATTATAGATGTGATGTATAAAGGGATGGAGAAAGGACTATATGAAGAGGCCCCTTGAACATAATTGGAGAACTGGACTAATTTGGTTTGTCCTTATAAACAGTCCAGAGCTGGGTACTAGACTTATCCACAACAGATAAAAATTAGTAACTACATAATGAGGTTAAAATATTCATTAAGCTAATTGCATGTTAATTAAGAAAATGACGCTATTAGGGATCCATTGAGCTCCATCTATGTGTGCAAACAGGAGTGAGAATAATCACATTAGAAAGCAGAGGAAAAGACTGTGGCAGCACATAGGCACCAGGGATGGAAGTGATAATCAGTGGAGAAAGTTCCAGATCCTGGAAGGACTGACAGCTGGGAAAAAGAAGGTGGTCTCATGAGAAGAGGGGGCCTTTTCATACAAAATCCTAGGTGCTGTTGCCAGCAGTGCGAGTGGGCATATCATTTTCCCATGCTCCGTTTCAGACATGTAAAACATGGACCATAGCCTTGTCTCAAGTAAGAAAATAAAGGAGGGAACTCAGGAAAGGGTCTGGCCAAACGCACCTTCACTATTGTTGTAGTGGATTTTACAATGTTTTAGTATATGAATTAGAAGTTTAATGTTAGGAAGTTTCAGTTGGTATGTTCCTTGTAGCCCCTATTCCTTCCCCTCATAATGGCTTCTCCCAGGCTGCTTACTCTTAAGTTTTCCCGCCACTCAGCTGTCTCTCAAAGTGCCAGTCTCCCTGTTCCTCCTCTTTTACCCTAAAATAGATGTGCCAAACCAAGTTGTGCTGCCCACCTCCCCTGTCTGTCATTGTAGCTACCCCCATTTGGTTCTGGAAGGTTCTCTGTCAGTCACCCATGCTCTCGTAGTTGGTTGGTCCCCTGAGGCTTCTCCCCTCCCCATCTTTCCCCATTGGTTGTAACCCATGATGTAATCATATTGTAATCTGTCGCCATTGGTTGTTCCATGTTGCCACCCCTTCACACCCACACCCTTTATAAGTTGTAGCCTGATCCCATTTTCCTCTGCACTTGTCCCTCACTGGTTCCTAGAATATTATCTTGTTGGACTGTGCGCAAGTGTCCTCTCCTTTATCCCTTTGCCTTGGATCCTCGTAGCACCTCAGTGCAAGTGCTGCCCACACCGCTGCACACGCTGCCACCTGGTAATCTTGGTAGAAACCCAGGGGCAGCTGCTCTCGCAATCCTCACCAGCCACTCCACGGGATTGCCAGCCAGTGGCCACAAAGAAGGTGTTACAATTGTGTCTGTTGATTTTCAAAGAATTGCTTGCAGGGGCAGAGATCCATCACCCCAGAAAGAGCAGTAGGACTCAAGCCAGCAAGCCATAAGGCACCGGAAAGGTCTGTTATTGAAAACGGACAACAAGAAGGCTAAAAACAAGGGGGCAGAATAACTCATGCATTTAAACTTCCTCTGTCAGCACCATGGAGGACAGTTTCTAATAGTACTTCGTCAAAAAAAAAAAAAAAAGAGAAAAAATTCCATCTGACATAATTATGGCCAGTGTTCTATATGGCAGAATAGGGAAAAAGTGCCTGCATATTTCATGTTAAAATTCATTAATAATGAAGGGCAAGGGTTAAATTATATAACTGTCACCTTAAAGTTAAATAATATTTTCAGCAGAAGGAAAGGGAGATGGGACAACTCTATAACCGGCACATTTTTTTCAGTACATGAATAATTTAGGCAAATAATACAACAGCTTTTTAAAGGGGAGAGGATTTGATGGGGAGATTGGTTTAGAAAGTACTCACACTGCATTTAGAGATTTGAAGGACTGGGAGAATAATTCATAATCAATCATTCATTCAATTAATTTGTCCTTTCTTTCAGAACATTAATGGGCAGATTGTTCTTCTCAAAAATGCACTTACAGTTTGAAGTTACTGGAATAAATCTGGTCCATGGTTCCCCTTGCGTGGTCAGTTTTTTGAAAGGAGATACCGCACAAAATGGGAACAGGTTTGGATGGGAAGGTTCGTCTCCCAGCGGGCTTCTGATATCAGACTAGTTCCTCAAGTACTTTTTCTATGAATCTAAATTTAACATCTCATTGTTCTCCTGCAATAATTGCTTAAAATTTATTCTTGCCCAGGTAGACCTGGCAGCTCACCCCACTTACCCTGCATGGGTACAAAGTAGAAGGCAAAACTGGAGTGAATATGAATGAAGCAGATTCATTAAAAATTTCAGACCTTTGTTAATGAAAACTTAGTTTCTTGTGTTAGCTTGTCCCCAGTAAAGCTGGTATTTCTCCAAAATGCCCTTCTGATGAGTGGGAAGGAGAAGAACTGTTTAAGTTGTTCGTATTTCTGTAGTGAAACCTGACAGATGACGCTTTATCCAGGGGCTGATTATTGTCTTGGGAAAAACAAAAATATCCCTGTAGATTCTGCTAAGTGCCCAAACATATGTGCTCTGCTGTGCAGACCCAGAGCCTCCCAGACAGGCTCTGGCTCAAGAAAGATTCCCAGGAGAATTGGCACAGCCCTTCCCACAGGCTTCCAGATAAAACCTCTGCAAAAGTTACCCAGATTTCTCCAAGTGGCTGGAGCTATTGGCAAGAGCTGTACATGGGTCTAGGGATGATGATCCCTGTGTAACAACAGAGCTCTGGTGCCCAGAAATCATTCCTGTGACTGACTCAGCAGGAAGCCTTAATCATGATTATTTTATGGCTCTTAGAGGCCTGTGCCTAATGATTTTTGTCTGGGTTGTCTGCCCATTTTCAGGTAGATAAATGTCTGTGTAGCAAAAACAGAAGCCCTGTTTGGCACTGAGATTCCTGCCAAGCCAGGGATCTCAACAGGCAGCCTCAGGGCTCTTGCTCAGTTCAGTCTCCACTCCACATCCAGGGAAGGCTGTTTTGCAGTGGAAGGGACAGACAGCCAAGGAGACACAAATGATGTTGCTTCTGCTCTGGTAGTAGCAATAAGCAAAAAGAACAACCATCTCTGAGGATGCTAATTAATGCTGCACAATATTCTCTTCATTTAAAGAAAAATTATAAATAATAAAAACTTCTGAAAATATTTACATTAGGTTTGAAATGCAAGTGAAATCTAGGGTATTCGTAAATGTAGGCAAAATGGACAATGAGCGCTAATGAATCAGGGTTGGGGTATGTGTGAGCAGGAAAGGCCATTATTTTACCTGAACTGTTTTATGGGGGTAGGGGACCTAGTAAGTCTTTTCCATCTCAAATTTCTCTGCTTTACCTATCTCTTCTATCCCTAGTTTATTATTAGGAATTACTCATACAAAATCAATCAAGTATTTAACTTTCCTTCCTGTAGCTCCCTGCCTCACTGATTCTTCATCCCATTTCAAATCTCAGCTGACAACATCTCTTACCTCTCTGACTCCCACTTCTTTGCCCTTAGACTATTAACTCAGTAGGTGTGTGACTTAATCCACTGAAATATTTTGGATTCTCTCTTTCTTGCAAAGGAGACACAAAATGAGGCTGTAGTGTAAGGCATTCACAAAGCCCAGTTGCTGACTGCAGAGTTGTGTGCTGCAGGAGATTAGCCCGCTGGCCTGTCAGCTCTGATGACCCCAGTTCAATGCTGTATTAAATGAATGCAGGAATGAAAATGAGGTTTTACATTCCATTGTTTGTGTTCACAGGCCAGGTACAACATATGGGGCTGAGTTTAACAGAGTGCATTTATGAGCTTGGGATGGGAAGAAGCAGGCTGTGACATGGGGCAGAGAAAGGAGAAGACTTGTGCAATGAGGTGTTGAGGGCTGGAATAGCAACAGGTGAACGGGTTGCAGGATGTACAGCAGTAGTGCACAGTGGTGCTCAACCTCAGCCAAGAATTACCACTCTGCTGGGCTCTGAGAAGGAAATTTTAGCTGCTTACCACCTTGGGTTCCATCTTCCTGGGTTTTCTGCCATTAGTCTTCTGGGTTTTTGTTCTCTCTGTCATACACTACCCTCCATTCCCACATACATGGTAATGCAATTATATGTAAACTTGCTCAAGTTGAAAACCAGTGTTCTACAAAGGCTCAGGAGCAAGTCCCAGCTAAGTGCATAATTACATAGTACTTGGAGTAATTTTCCTTTTCCTCTGAAAATGCTCATTGGCTCTGATTTTTCTATCTGCAGATTGTGAGCTCATAATTAGCAGTAAATTACTCACACAAGTGAAAAATTTTGTGCTTTCAAGTAAACAGACAAAATACAGTTCACAGATTGCCTTGTGGTGGCACAGGCACCTGGCTTTTGCTGCTCCCATGTATCCCACTTGCAAGAGGGATCAGGAAACATTTCTTCAAGGAGCTTGAAGGAGGATACCATTAACTGAGTTACCACAAAAAAGCTATAAAAGGCAACTGCTGAGCTGATACTTGCTGATACTTGATAGTCCCTGAGGATTGTGTGGGTGTGAGAAGGAGGGCATGTGGCAGAGGGATCTCAGGAGTAGAGGGTCTCCCTGCAGCCAACCCAGAGTGTCTGAGCACATCAATAAGCCCTCGATAGAACAACTGGAGCTTCCCCTCTCAAGCAACAGGAAAAGAACGTGTGGTCTGGAAAGTTGCTGCAGAGCACTGGAGGAAAATCAAATGTTAAGTTATTGTGGAGAAAGGCCCAAGTTAAGCCTGGAGGGTGGAACAAACTTCTTAAACTGCAGTCCGGTCTTGGGAAGGTCTGTACGATCAAACAGTACCAACACGATTTGTTGACCACAGTTAATCATGGTTGCTGGGAGCAATAGCCCAGACAGAGTGGATGGACTGCAGGGCAAACAAGCCAGTTATTTTCCAGTTTTAAGAGCCTTCAGCTGAGAAATGGCTTCTGGAAGAAGCCTCAGAAATGGGTGTAGCTGGAGGGAAGATCATCTATACTGACTGGACATCTGTCTGAGACGCAGAGAATGTCAACAGCCCTGTTCATCTGATGAATGAGCTGTATGTTTTCAGGGATCTGACCTGATGGTCATCAGTGTCTCTACTACATAGCAAGAAAGTGTCTTAGGAAAAATTACACAGCAATTATCAGAGAAGCAGAGATGACAACAGAAAAAAAAATTGTCCTGGGGTTAAAAAGTAGTTGTTTGGCAACTGTGTAAATACAAAGGAGAGATTATTAGAACATGCCGTTAGCAACAGAAGAATAATGTGAGGCGGTTCTGCATGAAGGATGTTGATTAGGGCTAGAGTAACTTTCAGGAACCAGTGTGTACAGTGGCAGAGTAAACCCTGTTGCCTGAACACTGTCATGGATGCTGCTGTGAAAGTGTAGGCATAAGCAAAAGCAAAAATCATATTCTTGTTTCATCTTCACAGGAAATTCAGAGGGGAAAACACATAATCTACCCAGCAGCAGAAAATAACAGAAAAGGAAAGGAAAGGCGTTAAAAATGAAATAAAAAAAAAAAAAAAACAAAAACCCCCAAAACAACTGAAAATATTATATGAAAATAAAATAAACCAGAGGTTGCTGTTGGCCTGGGATCATAATCCCTTTGTTATTACATATTAATATGTAAGGGATGTTTGCAGGGAAAAGATAGGATAAAACAATTAATCTAGAGCATCCATCCAAATAGGGGCAATTCTTTCCTAAGCATAGTATTATGCGAATGCATTGGAAACAGAGCTGATCACAGAATCATTTCATATAGAACTCACTCACATTTTTAAAGGTGGACTGAAATTTTCCAATATATATACATAAATACATATTTTTAGGAATAGAGTGTAAGTCCTCAAATAATAGTACTTTGCACTATTGTAGCAACTTCCTTCTTATGAAAGAACTTTCTCCAACCCACTGTGAGGGCGATAACTGCATGTCCCTTGTTGTGCAAAGGGGAAGGAGAGGAAAGAGCAAGACAGAACAGTTAAACAATTTGACAAAAGTCAAGCAGTACATCCATTGGTCTGAATGATTTTAAGAAGGAAGCTGCTACGTTGCTGCAGAAAGCATGCAGCCTGTCTGATAGCAGTTCTAAGGAGAATCAGGAGCTGGCAGATGTTGCAGCAGCCCTCTGAAATAGGTGTTTGGGAAAGCAGAGCAGGAAGTGTTAGTTACCTGTGATGGAAACAAGACTGGAATGACAAAATATCTGAAAGTTGCAGATATAACAGGAACACTGGAAGGGCATTTGCAAAACCACTTCAATCTATTAGCACTCTGAGGATGTCAGCAAACATGGGACAAATGAAAATTGTCTGCCTGTTTTCACTTGGATTTTCAAAGCATTCTCAACAGGGTCCAAACAAAAGAGTAAGCAATCAGGTACTCTATTAATGAGAACATCATGCCCTGGCAAAAAAGACAAGCTGACAAAGCATCCAAAAAAAACAACTACGTAATTTAGCATCAAGTTTGCTATTTCCAATGCAGAAAAATACTAGTACCAGCATGCATCTGTCTCTGAGAAATATCTCTATTGGTTTGTAGATTAATGGACAATGTGGTAATGGCAAAGTCAGTAAGGTGCAGATACTTGCAAATGTTAAATATTCTTTGTCAAACCAAGAGAAAGATGTGAGTAATCAACCACAGAATGGTGCAGAGTTTCTTGGTAACAAATGCATGTTGGAAGGATTCATTTGAAGTATCCATATCTGTTCCTATGTTCAAAATCAGAAGGATCTGAAGTCCTCCAATGCTGCAGTCTTCATCCTTGTAGCACCGTGCTCCTCTGGGATCAAACAGTGCACTCCATTTGTTGGGGCATGCATAGAGAATAGGGTGGAGTTTCTTACTAAAAATGGCGTGGGATCAGTATGAAAGAGCATTATGTCCAGAATGCTGTGTTCAATTCTGTATTCAAAGAAAATTATATCCGAAATCAAGGATCCAGAAATAGTCAACACAATTGTTTCAAGGAATAGCATGACTTCCATGTAGGAAGCAAATTAATTTGCAGGTGTACTTATTTTAGAAATCATATTAATAAAATAGGCATTCTAAATAGTTAGACTAAATTATGTAGAAGAGAAAATTCAATGTTCCTATTTACCTTGTCTTTCACACTCTAGCACCAAAAGCACATCTCATTAAACTGAGAGACAGGAAAAGTATTCCATCAAAGGGAATACTTTTCCTCAGGCATCCTCATTCACCTGCGGAAATCTCTTCTACAAGATATTTCTGAGGTGCAGGGTGTGGAAGGATTCAAATAGAGAGAGATATTTGTGTATATTGAAATTTTCCAAATTTACAATAGAAGTTAAGATACAAATGATGAATCTAAAAACAGTTCCATGCTACAGCATGTCAGACAACCACTAGTAAGGGTGCTAGGAAAGCTATTTCCCTAAGCAATGGTTATCCTTAACTGTTTAGCATGAGATTCTGTGAGACTTCTTTTGTAACTTCTGGTACCCATCAATATCAAAGAGAAAATGCCAAAAAAATTTGAATAATTTCCCAGATGAGACATGGCATTTCCTGTGTTCTTGAACCTACTTTTCTTCCATTTCTTTCTGTCATCAAGGCCAACCTTCCTGTCATCTAAAGTGCATGGAGGTACAGTTGAATCATTTAACATTTCTATCAGTGTTTTTTTGGCTCTTTTAAGCAATTGTACTCATGGCACCCAGCATCAGCCTCACTGCCAATTTTGACTTGACTTGGTTACAATTTTGCAAACACTGTCAATGCCAGAGCAACAACTGAAATGGAAATTTTAATGATGTTAATGAGTAAAAGCTTAAGCTGTGCTTTCTGCACCTGGGCAGCAAAAGTGCATTTATAATTACTCGCCAAACAAGCCTCCTGGCTGCATTCTATCTGCCCCAGGCAAGCAGTTAACTGAGGTTCTCTCCTTTCACCGGGATTATTTTTGGGTGAATACTTCTGCCAGTGAAAGCTGTTAGATTGACAGCTGTGGAGGCTGAAGTCTTCTATTATGTGACAGAAGTGAAAAAATCTGTAACAACAGATTTTATTAGGTCACCTAGTTCATCCCTCTGTCAACACAAGATTGTTTGTTATAATATATTCTTGAGTTATTTCCATCACCCCTATTCTTCTCCTGCTCTTAAATATAAATCCCTAGGTCTTTTCCATTTTGCTGCACACTCTCTTCTTTATTGACATTGTAGGGAAAAACCCCTTTGTGTGTGAGTATGAAGCTATGCATGTGCATCTTCCAGGCTCCTAGACTTCATTAGAGAAATGTCAACAAGAAAGTTTGGAATCTGCAGGGAAGATGCTGAGAAAATACCAGATAGCAATTTCTGTGGAACAATGATTTTCCTCCTAGAAGCATCCTGAAAAACAACAGTCTTTACCTTGCTCTGATGCTAATGCACTACAGATAGTGTTTGAATGATCACCACCTTTTTACAAGCAGAGCACCCTTAGAACTTATCGTAGCAACTTGCATTTGTTTAAACAGAGAGAAATGAAGCATGGGGGATTAAGCAACTTGCCCAAGTTTACAGTGGGTGAAATGAGTCTCCTATCTTCAAGACTAAGCCCTTAAATCCTCCCTGGGGACTGGCTGACTAAAATTCAACTACCGATGAATCTTTGTCCATGACAAAGGGATATTGGTCCCATACTAGGGCAATAGGAACAGAGGAGTCCTTCAAATTCTGCATAGCATGGATTTCTGGAAATTCCGATCGCCTCAGCCCTTTCTCCCCTTGCATGTCGATGGGATTCAATGCCTCCATTCAAAAACCATCCTTCTCTCTGTCAAAGTCAAACCAACAGATGAAAGCAGGAGCCTACATAGCCTTATGAGAAGAACTGTGACAGCTGTTTCTCTTTGTACAGTCATTGACTCACATAATGGCTTGGTTTGGAAGGGACCTTAAAGACCATCTAGTTCTCCAACCTCCCTGTCATGGGCAACCTTCCACTAGAACAGATTGCTCAGAGCCCCATCCAACCTGGCCTTGAACACTTCCAGGGTTGGGACATCCACAGCTCTCCTGGGCAACCTGTTCTGCTGCCTCACCACCCTCACACTATTTAGTACATGAATGGTAGTGGGAGCAGGAAATACACTGGAGATGACCAGTTTATAGAGATGCATTTTCATCCTGTTTTGAAATAATGTATATACAAATAATTCCAATAGTCAGCAGCAATTACTATACACCCTTTCTTATCAGACTCCTTTCATGCTACCAGTTACTGTACTGGAACTGACCTATGCTAGGTAGCTTCCTCCAGAGGGGCACTCTGAACACCTTTAGCTTCAAAAGAGCATGACCAATATATAAAATGGCCAACTCTACCGTCCTAGACACTATCCACTTTTATTAGCATTTGGGTTCTTGCCATGTAATTCTATACATCTGGTTTATAAAAGGATCTTAGCTGGCCAGTGTCAAGCAGTAACCAAGTGTGTTCAGTCAGGGAATTAACAACTGATTTATTTATTGCTGTGATAGTGCACATGGATGGATCCTAGACTGTGTGCCCAAAAAAAGAGGGCATCTTCTGCTCTCACACTACAGAACATATGTCCATTGTGCAGCGCATCTCATGCAGAAATGTCAAGGCTTGCATGTCATGATTTTGCTTTGGTTTCAAAGGCACTGGAGTTTCACTGTGTGGTGCCGGCTCCAGGGAGCTGGTCCTGCTGGGAGCAGTCTGCTGGCACTGCTATGTCACTTCCATGAACTGACCTAATGTTTCCATGCCACTCCCTGCTGTTGCAGTGCTTCAGCACAGCAGTGCATTCTGCAGTGTGGACATGCCCTCAGGTCACTTGCCAAAGTAATTTTATTCCTCCCAGTTTATGCCATGACAACAGTGCAGCATCCAGATGTGGTTATTGAAAAAGAGGGTGATTAGAAGAGGGTGCAACAGCCTTGAGGAGTCTGTACAGGAGAAGGGCTGGCTCAAGAGAGTCAGAGTATAAATAGAGCTTAGAAAAGAGACTAAGACTGGGCATAGTCTCTGTTGGGATTTCACTCTGCAGGAAAAGGTACATTCATGGGCCAGATTCAGCAAAGAAATTAAGTATATTGGAAGTGAATCTATGCTGCAGAAGAATCAACAAGGCACTTCAAAGAAGGTGAGAATCTGGATGGCAAATACGGGTTGTGTCAGATACCTGACTCAAGTCTGGCCACCTGGCCTCCTTCTGTCTTATATTGTTACTTTGCACTCAGCAGAACAAGGTCTGGCTCCCTGTGCAAAGACACCTGGAGCCTGCCCGATCCTGGAAGAGATACTGAGCCTGGCTCCCAGCTACCTTCACACACCACAGAGCAGCCAAGGACTGGAGGTACAAGGACCACCCCAGGGTCTCATCCACACCACACCCACAGTGCTCATCCAGAGTCACACTGTCTTGTGCCCTGGCAAAATTCATGCCCTCTCTAAGTGAATGATTTCCCAAAGAGTAACACAAGTGACTCATTTTGTCTTACAGTCTTTCACATGTAAATATTTTATATTCATATTGAATATTTTTAGATGATTATGAATTCTTGATGTGATGAGGACCTTGCTATGAAATGCAGGCAATACCAAAGACTCCACAAGGAGGGAAAGCATCCAAGAATAAAAAATATACCATTACAAATGACAAATTAGAAAGAGCTGGGGTAAAAACATAGGCACATACCACTCTTTCTTTCTCCTCTGTCTGGACATTTTCAGAAACTCTTTGGAGCTCAAATAATGAGCTCTGCACATGGATTGGTATGGAACTGGCAGCCTCTCACCCCTTCCTTCCCTTTGTCCATCTCTTCTTCCAATTCAGATTTTGTTTCACTGTTCCTGTTGAAAGATGCAATACCAATAGCCCAAGGGACCCAGTCTGAAGTCAGTCCAGAGCTTCTGCTCTGTCTGCAGTTTGACTCTTTTTCTGCAGTGCACCCAGAAACCCATACTGAGCCTCTGAATCAATGTAGTGAAGTGGGACTGAAAGGAGAGAATTTCTACAAAAGAGATAGATCCTGAAAGGATCTGGGCAAGACAATTATTACTTTTATAGCCCTAGTATTGATAGTGGTAGTATGAGCTTCATGTACAAGTACCAAAATGCTTCAGTGTCAACAGGGGGGCCTTTGCTAAATTGCAGTGCTCTCTCTTCTAGGTCTCAATCATCTGGTTGGTCAGAAGGATGTGCACACATACAGAAGTGAAGGGGTGAAAAATGTTAAGTCTCAGTCAAGTTAGGACAAGGTTTGTCAGCAGAAACCTATCTTCTTTATTGAACTGAAAATAGTAGGGTCAGTTATAATTAATGTTTTACCCTGTGTATCCATATATAAGCTTGGCTTCTCCTCTAATAGCCCTCGCCATGAGCTAAGAAAGGGATTTGTAATGTCAATTGTTTTTATGATGTCCTGACTGATAAGACGTCAGTGTCTGTGGGTCACCACAATCCAGCTGTGGCCTCACCTGCTTGTCCAGATCTAAAAGTACATTAGCCTAAGCCTATCCAAAGGGCTAGCTAAACCAGGAATAATAGTCTTTCCAAGGTTTCTCTAGGATCCTCGTTGTCCCTTGCCCAAGGTCCCAGCAACTGGATCTCCATAGAAATCCTATGACAAGGAGTCACACTGCTATCTGTACAAGAATAATTTTGCAAAGCCTGTACAGAATACAAAGATGCCTTAGCCTTCTTTATGTGGTGAGAAAAGAGAACATTATCTTTGTCAGAGACAAAGTGAATTTGGACAGACCTAAACTAAAAAGCTGACTCAGAAAATGCTTATCTGACCCTTCTTCCAGACCTGTCCACCTCTGCTCATGCTTCCCAAAGTAGTTGTCTCCAAGCACAGCCCCCTCCATGACTGTCTGTTTAGCATGTTGCCTGTAAAGACGAATCATCCTACTGTCTACCAGGGAAACGTGGCCAACCAGCACAGCAAGGGAAGTTTTCAGCTGAAAAAGCTCAAATAAAGATTGCACAAAGGACCATGGTTATCTGGTCCCTTTTGTGCTGGTATCAAAGTCCTGCACTGAGCATTAGGATTCCCATGTGTCCCCAGGGTGTAGTACACTGACTTTGCTTGAAGTGCAATTTAAGATTGATGAATTCACACGTTTTAAATAATCTGCAAGCATCCGGGCTGGCCCCTTGATGGAGGCTATTAACTTAATGAAACTGAAAGGCTGTGAAGTCAGATAACAGACACTAGAGTCTTTATTTACCTGGAGATTTAAGGAGACCTTTCTGAGATAGCTCATGAGAAGTGTAAGCTACTACCTAGCAGCTGTTCCCGTGCACATGGACACATGCACTCAAGCTGCCAGGAAGGCACTTTGTGCTTAAAAGTGCTCCTTCCTTCTCAAGTTGGCTGACAAATGGTACATTGTGGCACACAGAGAAAGGCTTATTTTAAAAGCCCAGGTTCTGCTGCAGTGGCTGTTCAGTATGAAAGGAAGGATACCCAGCAAGCACCAGGGTTCCATGTAGCCAGCCCCCAAAAACGATGCACTTGGATGACTGAAAGATGGTCTTGACCAGGTGTGTGTGAAGTCACTCAGCAAGTCAGCAGCAGGGCTAAGGGTAGAATCTGACTCTCTTACCTGCTGCCTGGCTCTGTTGGCTACCAAGCATCACAACCTCCCATCATACACTTCAAAAGGAAGAGCCAGATCAGTTCTCCATCTGAGCAAGCCGGTATCTAGCAGCCACTGGGATCCCCTGCTCCCCACCTCATGGTTAATGCATGCAGTGTAACGTGTGTGTGCTCGCTCCCCATGCAAACGTTGTCCCTTTCAACTGCTATAAGACCTATAAGACCGAGCCTCTCCCCCACTCCCACACACAGCTACAGCGACAGGGTGCACGGTTTGAGCGCTCGGGTGGCTGCTCAGGAGACAGGAGAGGCTGGGTCATCTGGCTGGCTGCTTCCAGGAAGGAGAGGAGAGCAGCAAAACAGGCACCCAGCATGTATGGCGGTCCCCGGGCACCTCTCACAGGGGCAGCGTGCCCTGAGCAGCAACCTAGCAGCAGGGCACAACCAGGGAAAGAACAGGGAGGACCGGAGTAGAGGAGGGAGAGCAAACAGATCTAACTACCCCCACGGCCACTTGACTCTTCGGCAGTCAGTGCAAGAAGGTGAGAGGGTGAATGGAGAAATAAAGGTGCACCAGCCCTGAGTCTCTGCCTTCACTGCAGTCAGCTTACACAGCACTGAAATACAACCTGACTTCATGAACCACAGAGATTTGTGATGAGAGCTGTTAGAGTTAGGGAGTAGCCTCCTGCAAGGCAGTAAGGATGCTCCACTCATGAGGTGATCTGGAAGAACAATCTTAAATGAAGCACTGGTGTTGGATGTGTTTGTAGTTATGCCTCCTTTATTCTAAAATAGACCCTTAGTCACTAAAATGCAATAGAGCAAGATCTTTAGGTAAGTCACTTTTGTCCTGGAAAACCCACTGCAGACTCTGGCATATCTTGATAAAATGTAGCTGGGCTCCTCCCAGCACCAGACAGAAGAACTCTCAGAAGCATGTGATAGAGGATTTAAATGTCAAAATAACTAAGGAGTATTAGGGAATTTATTTTGGCTAAATGGCATATGTTTTAATTTGCACAAAGCTGAGGACTATTCCATTTAAGCTTTTATGCAGATGATTTTTGCTCTTGTTCACCTAGATCTAGCCAGGTTTTTTTTCAGAGAAAGTGCAGGGGTCACTCTGAAACACACTTTATATTCAATTCTCTTTAAAAAAAGGATCAGATAAAGTTTACCTTTAAATTCTTTTTTTCTTTTAGTGATGTCATACCTCTTTGGACTTTGCTGCGGGCTGAATGCATTAGTTAGACTGTAGCAAACAGATCAAATTTAAATTCCAGAAAAATCTTCCATCTGCGATAAGTTTAAATTGCATATTACATGCAAGTTCTTGTTTATAGGCACAATGGAAATGGGAGCACATGTACATGTATTTTTATATATGTATTTAAACCAAAGAATCCGTTGCTAGTATAATTGAAGTCTTAACAGTGTAATCCAAGAATAACACTCCAGATCTGACTGCAACACAAAAAGGAAGCATACTTCTGTACAGAAAAAAACCCTCAATAACAATAATAATGCACTTTAAAATTTCTGAGTTGGCACCCTTTTCCTGCTCCTGTGTTCCCCTTTCCACTGCTCTTCCAGGTCTTGATGATGGTGGTTTCTCTCTGGTGGGAGGTGACGGGGTTTGTCATGATGTGTCTTCAACATTTAGAGTGCTTCACCAGAAAAATGTGATATTAATGTTGATGGTTCTTTCTTCCTCAATCTAGGGTCCTGTTGGGGTCTATTTTATATATCTGTTTCCATACCTTGCTCTTTTTTCATTGGTCTGTCCACCCACATTACATCCAAATATATTATGTATGGATAGATACTTATTCCTTGTTCTCATAGTTACCCAAGATTACTGGTTTTGGGCAGCTCCAGAGGCCTGTCCAGCTGCATTTCTTAACTGGCTCTTGCTGAGTGGTTTATAGCCATGCAGCATTGTCTTGGTTTAAAAAGACAGGAGTCTGTGAAGGAAGGCAAGAGCCTCCTGTGAAATTGAAGAGGTAAACCCCTCCCTCCAAATTACCACAATTTCAGAATTAAAAGGCTCTCAGGCAAAGATATGGGAATGGGAATAACAGTTCTTTACTAGGAAAAGAAAATTTAAAAAAATGTAATTAGTACAAACAAAACTAGTGATGGAGTCAGAAACCTGACACCCTGAGGAGTGAGGGTGTTGGTAATAGTCCAGTTAAATGGTGGCTGCTCCCCCTGGAGTGGCAGAAGAAATGCTGCTGAAGTGGTGATTTGTAGAAGGGTGTAGTTTTCTCTGAAGGTCTGGTGATGGAGTAGATAGGCCTGGTCTTCCTCTGGGGATCCAGCAGAGAAGAAGCTGCTCCTCTGGGAATCCAGTGAAGGGGCTGCCCAATGTCCCAAAATATGCTGATTTTATGCAGGTAGGGCTGCTTGGCTCCTCCCTCTGGGTGGAGCATCTCACAATGGGATGATGTAACTTTACCGGTCATGCAGTGAGTCATTCAATGGCCCATTAACAGAAGACATTGTTCTTGGAAGAGATAAGAAAACTGCCCAGCCTAACAGGAGGTACCTGCCCCACCCCCAACAGATGGCAAATAGAATACATGCTTATCTTACAAACCAGGACAAGCATCCAGTGCCAACCTGTGACCCATCTCCTGCCATCCCATACTTGCACTCTTCTAAACCTCTTCATGCCTACAAAACTGACAGAGATCCATGTGCAGCACAGCCCTGCTGGCTCAGGCATTTTTGCCTCAGTGTTGTTCTCAACTGTGACAAAAATCTTGAAGACCAAATGTAAAGACAGGGAGCTTTTCCTTTGAAATCCCTGTGGCTTTCATTCCTCTTACCTGCTGTCTGCCATGTCTAATTGAAGTGTGAGGACTATGTCATGATGGTGGTGAAGTTCTACCCAGACTGCAAACTTTGTTTCCCAGCCCTGTCATCAACTTCCCAGCTGACATCAGACAAAAACACAGAGTGTGCCCTTTGTTTTTCCCTTTGTAAGAAAAGGGTGACATCCCTTGTATTATCTCTGCAGAGACTTTGAAGAAAGGACACATAATGTTTGCATGTAATGAAAACCTGACCCAGGTTTGCAGATGAGTTCTGACAATGCAGACAGTGAAAGAGAGGCTAAACCATAGCAATTCTCTAACCAAGTTTTCACTGGTTGTAGTCCTGGAGCAGAGAAAAGAAATCCTGGGGATCACCAACAATGGCAAATTTATGTAATCCCTTAGGGATTATCCACCTGCAGGGGATAGTGAAACCTTGATGATTTCCCACTTTTCCCATATCTGTCATATACTCAGTGCCAGGGATGGCACTGAGACCTGTGCCAGCTGGGTGTGAGGAGCTCAGCAGTCAGGTACCCATCCCCTCTGGCAGGACAACAGGATGGAGAAGGTCTGATAACCTTTCAGACACTGTAATAACAGCAATAAGAGGATCTCTCTCTCTTGCAGCCTGCCTTCCAGAGAGAGAATTTCTTGCTGAGATTCTCATCCTAATTCACTGCTTCATGCCTCCTGGTCTGCAACTACAGAAGCATGCCATTGTGCTCACATTGTGCTCAGAAACATTTCTGTGTATGGCTTCTGGCTTCACTATTAGAAAAGTATTAGAAAATGGTGAGTGACTTGCATGTTAAAAGTCACCCACAGGGCCCTGTCCCCTGTGCATGCAGGGGATGCAGCGTCAGGTCACTAAGATCCGGCATTTTGTTTCAAGCTGCTGCAGACAGTGTTTCCTCTTCTTCACTGTGTTGTTCTGCCCATCTCATTGCAGCCATAATGCTGTGTGCAACGAGCTGCTCCTGCTAACCGTGGTGCAGATGGGCAGCAGGCTTGCTGGCAATTGATGGCTATATCCTGAGGGAGGGGGTGGGGGAGGGAAGCAGAATTCAGCCTTCCAGTTCTCTCACACATCTCCTGCAGCAAATGCAAAAAAATACCATAATACAAAATAATTATATCTCCTATATCTTCCCTTTCAGCATTAGGAATAGTTATGGACCTGAATGCAGCCCATATCCTGAGTCAGGATTGTAAATTTTACCTTTTCAACACAGCTGATAATAGGTATCAGAGAAAAAAGAAAAAACAAAAGAGCAAAAAAATTATAACCATTCCTTCCCCTATTCCCAGCTGGAGGATTTCTTACAGTGCCTTATCCCTTCTTCCCTTCTCCTTTTTTTTTTTTTTTTTTTTTTTCTTGTGAGACTGCTCCTTCCTGTGCCCTCACCTTTGGTTGTTATCCTGCTTGGTAGAAGCAGCCAAGTCCTTGTGCCAATCTGAAGTCAATCTGAAGTGATATCAGGTAATTGATATAGCACCCTTTTAGTTTCACAGAATAACAGAATCATTTAGGTTGGAAAATACCTCAGAGATCTTTAAGTCCAACATATGGTCAAATACCACCTTATCAACTAGACCATGGCACTGCATTCCATGTATAGTCTTTCCTTAAACACTCCAGAGATGGTGATTCTACCAGGTCCCTGGGCAGTCCATCCCAATGCTTAACATCCTGGTCTATGAAGAAATTCCTTCTGACATCCAGTCTGAGCCTCCCCTGGTGCAGCTTGAGGCTGTGTTCTTGAACTTTTCTCCGGGGAAATGAAGGGGAACTCTGTAAAAGAGAATAACCAAACCAAAACCATTATAATTTGTGAGAACAATTATTGTTATATCCACTGTGAATTACTCTAAGCTATCCCTCCTTTCCCCCATCTGCCAGGTTACATGTCCTAGGAACACAAAAATAGCTTGAAATAAGAAACCACACCAAACTGAGATGTCCTGGAGTTACCTGAGCACTGCCATGTCTGTAGAAGCAGCTGGGGCAATAGCCCAGCCCATGGGCAGCTACCTCCAGCTACCACAGAGAATTAAGGACTCTGTCAGCTGCGCTGCTCAGATACCCAGTGCAAATATATAATTTACTCTATAATACGTGAAGTGGATTTTACAAGGTGTAACTTATGTTTTGCTCAGGAAAAATGCCAGAAAAGCAGCTACAAGAGACCCCTGAAGAGGAACATCTTCTCCCAGCTGTGAAGAAAAGTTCTGCTTCTCAGGCAGGGGTGGGCGATAGCCACATAGTGACTATGAAGCCACATGCTCCTCGGAGAGCAGAAGACCCCCAGCTTCTGGGTCTTTGAGCTGTTCACAGCCGTGCCTTGGCATTGCCTTCCCCACTATCTTCCCCCTTGGAGGTGAATTAAACAGTACTTCTCCAGCCAGGCTGGCTCTGCCCCAGTATTTAGCCTTTTCACTCCGTCACAGCTGGATTAACCCCCCGGCTCATCTGGACAAGCTGATTAGTTAGAGAACTTGTTCATCCCTCTCTATGGCTTTATTTTTAATCTGTCATGTTCCTCTTTATTACTGCAGTAAGCTTCTTCCTCTCCAGCTTTTTCCATACTTTTCACTCACTGTCCCCTTCAGTTCTTGGCCACCAGACTTTGCCAGTCTTTCCCAGCTGGGGTAAAAGTACAGAGCCTTCCCATTCACCTCAGTGTGATATTTCTCCATGCACTTTTACCTCCTTCCTACAGATGTTCTCTTTCACCTGAGTTAATCCCCAGTTTATTCCTTCCTTACTCCCTTCTATTTCATCCCACTGGGTCCATGTTGGTCCCATGCACAGCACTGTGCTTGAAGACTGGTGCTCTTGCACATTCCATCACAACTGGAGGCAATCTCATGGGCTTTTATCACTATGCTTGACAATCCTGGGTCAAGAGTCAAGGAAGAAACTGTATGCAGGTAGCTGTCCTATAGAATGCTTACACATTTGTGTTTGATTCTGGCCAAAAGCAGCTTTAGACCAGAAATAGAGGCTCCAGGACTTTGAAGTCCATTAGAGCAAACTGTACCGAACCTGGCAGCTTTTCTAAGCTTTTTGCAGGCCCAGAAACACCACTCCCTCAGCTATCTTACTCATCTTGGCAGCTGGAACATGGCCTTATTTCTCCTTGGCTCTGTCCATTTGCTGGTCACCTGATCCTGACCATTGCTCCCTGCTCCTGCCATCTACTCTCTCTGCTGTTGTCCTTCCAAGTGTCCCTGCACACCCTTCTCCATCTCTGACCAATACAGGCAAACACTCCAAATGGTAGGCAGTGGAAATGTATCTTTAGGGGAAAAAAAAAAAAAAGCAAAAAGAGCCTATGATTATGCTGCCCCTGTGGCTGCCAGGAACAGCTCTGATCACTTTGATTGTACATTGTGACCCCTTTTGCCATGCTCCATCTGTTTGTTTTTGTAGTCTGAATTGTAGCAGCAGCAAAAGGACAGTGTCATCTTATTTGTATCTACAGGGTCTCCTGTGCAATCTGCCCCAGCTTTGACCAAGGCCTTGCTCTACAGAAGAGATCAGGAAGAATAACAGTAAAGAGTGGGAGCCACAGCCAGCAGCATAGCCCTACTTTTGGGAGCAGAGTAAGACAATTAAGGAAAGAATTTTCAAATAATCCAAATGAAGAATACAAGGCAATAAATATTTAATACTCCCTCATGCAGTTTCATCCTCTCTAATAATCCCTAGTATTTCTAGAGCTCCTTTCAATAGGGAGCAGTGCATAAAGGGCAGATGCAAAATGTGGCTCTGACAGGCCAAGATCTTCCCTTTTCCCCAACGGGATGATGAGTGTGCTGCTAGACCCAGGACATGAGGGAGTCCTGTCAGTGGCAGCCACAGCTGTAACCCCATGGAGCTCTGTTGGAAGGATATATTCTGCTTAAGCCCTAGCTGTGGCTATATTTCCTATGCTTGCTCTCCTTGACTGCACAGGCGGTGTCATGCAGAGATTATGGATTTAGAATACAGTAATGCTCTGTTTAAAATTGAATAAAACCAGTTCACACTTTTTGCAACACAGTCTGCCTTCCCGTCTATCTGGGGAAGTTATTCTTCTTGAGGGGAGAGGGTGCACTGATTATAGCTTCCCTTCAAGAAACCTCTGCATTACACAGACAATTTCTCTGTCCTACTCTTTCCCAGGCATTTTCAGGTGTCAGGCTCCACTCAGGAATTCCCAGCACATACCAGCGCTGGTAGGACAAGTACTGATGTCCAGGTTGAGTCAAGGGGACTTGAGGACAGTGGGAAAGGACAGACAGATTGCTGGTGGATTGGAGTGGCCAGAGAGTGGGAAGAACAAGCAGAGGAGCTGTGTGTTCCTAACGGAGGATGCTGGACCCGAGACTTGGAGAACATTTTACCTTTGTGTTTGAGAAAGGGGAGGATTTCAACAGTCTGATTTTCCAGCCTTTTTCTCCTTGTCTGATAAACAGTTGTGATTATAATCAAAATTAACAAGCCATACTCCTATTAGGCAGGTAATATCTGAGAACAAAAGGTGACACATACATCAGGGAATGGAGCACCTCTAGAGCATCTGCAGCCTTCTCCCTGCTCTAAAAGCAAACTTGGTCTAGTTTCCTTCTTGGTAGTCAAAGGCTAGCAGCAAGCAACAGGCAAGAGAGGGAAGAAGTTACCATCATGCTGCATCTCTGCTTCTGAGAGTACTTGAGTGTATTTGGGAGAAAAGAAATCCCAATTGCAAAGGATGGACTAAGATAAATCTCACTCTGGGATCTGATAGGCTTATTGAGGATTGTGTTAGCTTCCAGAGACTTGGGCAAAGGAACCACTTTCTCTTCACAAATTCTCTGGATTATATAACCCTTTTCAATTTTCTGCAAAATCAACCATGCATATGGAGAAAGCTCCTGCTTTGTAATGTGGTGTCAAGGTGGTTTTATACAACTCAGTTTCAGGTCCTGCCTCCCAAGATGAAGACAGAATGGCATTTCAGAAAGGCATTTTTTCAGTAATTTCCATGCAACCATGAGGGCAGCAGTGTGTAGTGGCAGCCCTGGATGGAAAAAGGAGAAAAATAAAGAATTGCTGAATGATCCAGGTTGGAAGTGACCTTCTAACTCCTGCTAACTTCAAAGCTTAATTGGGTAATACAAGGCCTTGTGCAGGTGAATTTTGAACACCTTCAAGGATGGGGTTCCCACAATCTTGCTGGGCAGCTCTCTTATGATCACCCTCCTGGTGAAAAATGTCTTCCTTGTGTTCAACTGGAATGCTGTGCACTGCAATTCATGTGTGATGACTGCCTAATGCCTTTTGACCTCTGGGAAGAGCATTTTCACTATCAACACTTTTAGGCAGTAGAAGACAGGAATTGGATCTCCTGTTTGTCTTTCCTGCTTAAGACTAAGCTGAGTTTCCCTCACACTCTCTCTCTACACTGGGAACTGCAGCTTCCAACCACCTCGGTAACCCTGCACTGGACTCCCTCCAGTTAGCCAAGCTCCTTCTTTTATAGAGCAATCTCATACTGGACACTGGACACTAGGTATGTCCTCATGAGTGCCAAATAGAGGGACTAATCCCTTCCCCCAGTTTGATAGTCAGCTCAGCTTCCCAGATCTGCCCCTAATACATGCACACCATGGATGTGTCCTCTGCAGTTCTGCTCTATTCACTCCATACATTTTAGAAAAGGAAAAACTTACTGCTGAGTGTCAGATAAAATTTCCTTTAATACAAAAAAATTAAAACATTTGAAATAATTAATGTTTGAAAGCTACAAAAAGGGAAGAGCTTTTAAATGTCCAGTAAAATTTAAGGCCCATTGTATGTGTATGCCTATGGGATGTGAGTAGGTGGCTGAATGGGTGTCAGTAACACAAGAAAGGAATTCTTACTGCTTTTTAAAATAAAAACCATTAAGGATCAAGCAATATGAAATAGCAATTACTATTAAGCACGTTCTCGTTTCTGAATCTGGTATGAATTTCAGGCTCCAGAGCTATTACATTTTTAATAAATAGCAATTAACATCTAAGGTTTTTCTATTTCTTTTAATTTCTTTTTCTTTGCCTCCCAACTTCTGGAGAACTGACAAACTTCAGCCATTCTGAAATTCAAATACCTCTGAAGAGAATGTCAAGATCTCTACACTACCACAAAGGAAAAAAAAATTCAAAGCATATTATCCAACTTTGAGATTTTGCTTTATCTTCCTGGACTTACAAGCACTGACCACTTGTGGGTTGTCATTTATTGTAGTGTCAAATGCCTGAAAATCTCGTACTGACTTTGCAGCTGACTTGTATTTCAGCTTTTCATTCTCGTGCCTCACTGTCAAGTTTAGACTTTTTTATCCCCTTGTTTGTGTAATAAGACCCATAGCAAAGTTTTGCAGACCTACTGTCAGTGGTACCCAAACAACTCTACTTCTGTGGTTTACTGACAGTGATACAAGAGCCTCCAAATTGTGCCTGAAGCAGCAGATGTGGGATGCCCCTACCAAGCCTGGAAAATGTGAAAATGCAGTGTGGAGATGAAGTATGGAGAACTGGAGCTTCAGGTTACCCTTCCAGGTCTGTGATAGTGATGTAGGAGACATAACATGGAAAACCAATGAAAATGTAGTTATCAAAGGAAAAAATCCCTAATTCTCAGGTGGTATATTTTCCTTTCACTAGAAAATAATTTCTGACCCATCTTCTTCCCTTAATGTCTCCAGTCAGTATGTCTAACATTTACAATTAGAAAAAAAAGCCTTGAAGATGAGATGACACATCCACATCAATGAATTAAACCATTCTTTTCAGTTTATGAGCTCCTTAAAAAAATTCAGTGTAATTGTTATTTATTTCCTGTAGAACAAATGTAAGACTGCATTAATGTTTCTTTGTTATCATCTGAACATCCTGTGGAGCAGTCTGTGAACTTCCAGGAATCTGCAGAGCTCAGACTGAAAACTATTGCAGTGATGTATGTGGAACGGATACACTGCCTGCAGAGCAGCTGTTGGACTGGTATTCAGCAAGATATGAAAGCTTTGGAATAGACAAAACACTTCACTATTAACCTCTGTTTAATTGAAAGTGCTGTTGCTGGGGGACTGATGGGAGTTTTGCTCCTGAAGAGGAAGCAGTACTGCAGCCCACTTGATCCTAAAATGCATTAACCTCACCAAGTAAGTGATGCAAATAGACCAAAATCAGGTACTGCCTGCTCAAAGAAAACCACAGTCTGCCCCTCTTTCACGTATTACCTCCTTCAGACCTCCTCTGAAGCAAGCTGGGGTGTTGGCAATGGGCTTAGAGTGTGACACAGACTCCAGTCAGTTGTCCTTTACCCTCTATTCCTGCCTTATTCCACATTACCCTCCAGAGGGCACAGCAGGAAATCTGGACAAAAGAAGATTCCTGGAAAATTTCCTCCCTGCAAGTGCAGGGGGAGGACACAGCCACTGCTGTGGTTTCCAGGGGCAGAAGGAGGGAGCTGAGCAGTGTTGCTGAATATTAATTCATGGCCATTATCAGAGGTCACTTTCAAATGCTTCTCCCTTAATGAAACACTGGCTGTTCCTTCCTGGTGTTTCATTAAATCACAAGCTGGAGCAGGCAAAGATGCACTGGA
>NC_133027.1:89017500-89132500 GCF_048771995.1 Taeniopygia guttata
AATGGGGCTGATATTTTTTCCTGCATCACAAATGAGAACTCCAGCATTTCATTTATAAACTGATACCCAGTTCAGCTTCTGCTCTTTGTATTTTCAAGAGGCCAGTGATTAAAAATCCTATGTGGAATATGCTCTGTTATTGCCCTCTCTAGGCACTGTCGCATAAAACCTTCAAGGTTCTGGTGCTAAATCCCCACGGCAGCATTTTGATACATGCCAGATGTTCACTCATGGGAGAGATAAATGTTTAATAATTTTTGCTATTGTTACTGTTTTTACAACGTGTTATACTGCCGTGGCTTGCTAAGGCTAAAGCTCTGTTTTGCTGAAGGAACAAGCATATAATAAGTTAGATGTTTACATTTCCATCAGCTTGGTTTTGCGTAACAACATGGGAGATTTCACCTGGAGCACAAGTAGCCTAACTCTCTCTGAGCTGACTAAAGGGTTTAAGTGCAATGCAAAATTCTGTTCCAGGGAAGAAAGGCTGCTAAAACCTCTAGTTGGTTTTAAAAGTCTCAAACTTCATTTGGCTCCAAGTAACAATCTGCAACCTATTTACACACAGACTTGACCTGCTGTGTTTCTTTGCCTGAGATGAGAAGCATTAATCCCATTTGCCTGTGGCATTTGCACCCTGGATCTCCAGTGTAATGGAGCAATATTCATCTTCTAAAATTAGACAGGTGCCAAAATGTTTAAAATTAATATTATATATTGGAGTGGAATTGATCCCTGTCAAAACACTGAAAATGTCACAAAATTACTCTGGTTTTTGGAGCTAGTGGGAGCTGATAAGAATGGGATTTGTTTTCCCTCCAAAATGGCATTACAGAATGAGGGAGCAGACTGAAGCTGGCCTGGACAAAGTCTGGATTGTCAGGGACCTTCTGTGCAGCTCTGAAGGGCTGCATTCACTGATCTGTGCCAACAGAAATCTGCTCCTTCTTTGGCACCCCAAGAGCCTGTCACTGGGGGTACCTGCAACAGTGGAGGGTGTGCTTTCTCTTGTGTGTCCCACACCAGGCAGGAGGAGGGGCAAAGTAAAGGGAAATTTGTGAGTCCCAATGCTGAGACGTGAGGATGGCCTAGTTAGACTGTGCACAATCACTGCTCATCTCAAAGAACAGTCATTGAGAAATGACCTTCCTTCAGCAGCCAGGAGTGTCCACAAAAGAACAACTTTCTTAAAAAAAAAATAAAAAAAAATCCTCCTTTGCCTCTTTGCTTGTCCTGAAGGGCAAACAAGGTAACAGAGAACTGAGGAGCCATCTAATTTAAGAAGGATGTTTGCTGAGCTCTTCCTCTCATGCACATGCACTCTTTCACTTATTCACCTTTCCCACTGCATTATCTTAATGAAATTAAGTAACCCCCCCTCCATCTTTCCAGTTCACCCTGTCTAGAACTTGTAATTGCTTATTGCAGATTCCCTATGCTCTAGATCTCCACTGTTTAGGCACTGCAGACCTGATTCTGCTGGCCTGAGTGAGAATAGCAAAGTTGGATCACCATAAAAATCAAAAAAGAGTGAAGGAATATAAATCTGTGTCACATTTTTCTCCAGCTCAGGCTGGTAAAAGTCATCTTACTCTGTGAAAGGTCATTATCCTCAAGGAAATAAAAAAAAAGTGAATCAGGAATACAGCTCAGGCTGCTTTCAGCATTTAAATCTTATTTTCAAAATGAAGCATAGGATTTGTAATCTGTAAATTTGCCATCCTTGTCATACAGTCCTTATAAATAAGAAGAAATCTGCAGGTTTGAAGATTTAAACAAGGGTTTTTACTAGCAGTGATGCTGCAGTGTAGCTGTGTCCACTGGAGCAGGGTGCATGCCAGCCCACGCTCAGAGCTCACCAGTTCAGTGTGGGTTTCCATTTTGCATATGTGATGGTTGAGTATATCAACCATAATAAAAATCGTGCTGCCCCTTGCAAGATGGTGAAATTCTGATGAAACGCACAGAGGTGGTGCATCAGTTCTTACCTGTCTGCAGAAAATAAAACACTTTAGCTTTGTAGGGATGGCATGAAACATCCAGGGCTAAATTGTCATTCAGCATCCTAAAAACTTCACCTTCTGTGTAAAGACCTGGGATGAGGTAAGTATTGAATGTCAGATATTTCCATTAATTTAGGTTAGCTGGGTAGTTTTCTGGCATGTTTTGCTTTACTTTCTCATATCTTCCTCCATGCTGAGTGTTAGCATTGCCCTTGGCATGATGCTTTACCTTGGAAAACATTTTTTAATGCCTTGTAGGATTTGGCTGGCTGTTGTTTCCAAAATGTTGAGATTAACTGAAATGTGGCAATAAAAAAAAAAAAACAAACTTGGACAATACAGAAGAATTCATACAAACAAAAAGTTTTCTTTCATTTATCTGAGTATAAAATACTACAAACATAAAATCCAGTTACTAGTGAAGTAATTATGAGTTAGATCTAATTTTCTATAGATCCTGTTAACTGGATCAGCAATTGGAGGCAGCACATTTAGATCATGACATGTTTTATGCTGTGCTGTCAGGTAAGCTGAAAAAAATAGGTATTTTTCAGAGCATTTCCTCCCATCCATGATAAAACCTCAGCAGCAGGTAGTACAGTAATTCTAATGATAGTCACTCTATTTTTTAAATTCACTATGTGGAAGCACAGTCAAATTGCTAAACAGGCTTTCAAAATTATCTTTCTGATTATTGATGCCTGAACAAGTTAGAGACTAAAGGTAGCAGTAATGAAAATAGTAGTAAAGATGATAAATTATGGCTCTTGTTCTCCTGATATTTAAGTCAGGAAATTTTACCATTACATCTGGCAAGGAATGCAAACAAAATCCAGGGACTCTTAAAGTGAGGCCCAGCCCAGGCTTCTGAAGGTGTACATCAAATATGCTGTGTTTTTCATTTTCAGCCTTCAACATGCAGTAGAAACATCATTGTTACCTTCCTTCTCTAAACATACAATGTTAAGTACATAAAAATATAGAAAACAATGTCTTAGCCAAACAATGATAATACCACAAGCTGAAACAACCACAGAATGGTAAAACGGAGTTCTTAACTTGCAGCTTTGAATGGAGGGAGCAGAGTAATGCCATGACCTTGGCAAAATGGAACTGTGAGTTTCTCAAATTTCCTGAGGTAGGAGCTGGTCTTGAGGCTGCATCCAGGATCCTCCTGTGTCTCTCACGGAGGGGGTTTCTGGTAGAGGAATAGAGGAGCTGCAGGATGACTGCCAGAGCTAGGGAGAAAGAGGCCAAGAACTGTGGAAGCAACTTGGCTTTGGGTGTTTATCTCCAGAGAGGTTCTAAATGGAACACTGCTGAACTTAGCTCTGCCATTCCATTTCATATTTCTTTGTTGGCTGAACTCTGCAGTCATTATGGATTCAAATGTAAGGATTACAGGGCTATTTAGAATCCCAAATCATGAGCAATGATGGCGAGCTCAAGGATGTGGTGGCTCCATCTTCAGACTGATGATCAGCTCAGAATGATATATACATGTGTACCCCTCCTTCCTATTTATGCCAGCTCCTAAAATCCTTCTTTGTGCCTGCACAGTGGTCATGAGGTTGAGTCCCTCCTTGCAGCAAAGAATGATGTCATGAACATCTGAAAGAGAGAGGGAGAGGAATGAAATGTAGTGGGAATTACATGATGGAAAGAAGCAGGAAGGTGAGGCTGGCATGGCTTGGGTATTATGACAAAGAATATTGTCATTGCAGAAGTAGCAGAGAGGATTAAAAGAAAAGGTGAGCACAGGCAAGCCAACAATTACTATTCTGATTCAGGATTTCTCCTTCGATTACAGTGTTTGGATATAGTGGAGTTACAGAAATGAATTCCAAACGTTTGGGTTGTAACTGTTCTTAGTATTTGCATCTATCATGATGAGCCCTAACATAGGTCTTGCTTTAGTTAAATTCAATGTGTAATACTCAGTACATATTTTTTTGGAATCCCATGAAGATGGGAGCCTGTAGGATCTTCTCCCTTTGCTGTGCTGCCAAACACCCTGGAGCTGATATAAACCAGGGGCAGGAAATGGCCAGGGGAAATTAGTTCGTACTCCTAAAGAATGGTATAATAATTGCTCCTTTTCTAATTCTTTTCTCCTATTTCTTGTAGTTGTGGAGAGACAGGATTTTATAGGTATTAAATATGTTATAGGACAATTACCTCTGTTTCAACCAAGCCTGAACTGGTAATTGTGCTGTAATGTATTAGAGCATACAGAGTCCTGAACTAGCTTTTCCTTCCTATATTGAGAACTTTATAATGATGTTAATTAATAAATAATAACTTTTGATAGAGAGAGAGAATAACAGCAAGGTTGAAGTCAGTAGGTACCATGGGGCTATTTCAGCTGGGAGATGCCTATATTTGGAACATTAAATCCATTTTAAGGTAACGTTTGTTGTGTTTTTTTATAACTTACATATTTCTTCTGCATGTATCCAAATAAATCCATGTGTATAATAAAAAGCTGTGCATTTACATGCTCCTTGGGCACAGGAGCAGAAGGAAAAGGCAGGAGAGCGACAATAAATTCCTTTGGCCAGACCCATATAAATGGGTTGTGGTCTTAACACAGCTTCTCCTGATTACTGGTAAAAAACTAATTAGGTTTAGTCATTTATTCACTTGGAGTTTTGTCTCATTGAAACCTTGCTACTCTATTTAACCTATTTCTAGTCTGCAAATATCTGCTGCCGTGTTATGTTATGCTTTTTTTGCTTAAATTAACACCTGAATAATACAGCACAGCACATACAGGAGAATGAAAAGTTTTCACATTTTTAATACAAGACTGATTTTATTATATTACTAGAGAAATAAGTTAGATTGCTCTTGCAATCTCAATAAATCACACATGAAGTCTTCTTTTTTCTAAATTAAATTTTTATTTAAATAAAAGTGTTATGTTTGTATTTGAACTGACAGCTAAATCTGATAATTAGAGTGCATGAAGTTGGCTTTGATTGGCATTGTAATTGGATTGTCATTGGGCTGAAAACCTATTATCTTTGGATCATGCCCCATGAAATCTGTTGAAGAAACTTTGCTGCCAGTCATTAAAGCCACCATCTTGGCTTACAAATTAGGTTTGAAAGGCTTTTTACCACTGGGAATGTAATTTAAACCACTGCAATTGCACTCCCATTAATTAAAATTATATTAAAATTATGGTTCATTTTCTAAATATTTTTTTCATATTTTATTAGACATACTTATTACTAAATGCTTAACAAATTACATAGCAGAGCTAGTAAAATTATATTTTAAGATAATCCATCATTTCAGCACATGCTACTCAGCATTAGTGGAATTAGTCAGTGTGTTGATCATTAAAGGATACACTATTTATGTTTTTCATTACTGGTTCTCATTAAAAATAAAATATAATTATAAACCACTTTAGAAAAATAAAGCAAAATTCCACTGAAAATTCTAATTAATGCTGGTAGAAAACTTAGAGCCTGCTTTAAACTGAACTTAGTTCATTGCCCTATTGTTTTCTGTATTTTGTCTATCAGTCGCATTGGTTACATTAAGCTGTAGAGAGGCATGAGTAAAACAGATTTTTTTGTGTGTAACACCAAGTGCTGGTTATGTTGAGATCAGAGTTGATAATAAAGAATAAAGGGTTGTAATCTGGGCAGGTTTGCCACCAGAGTTCTGCAACGATTTTATTTGTAGAGCAACTTCTAAATATATTCCAGTAGAATGGCAGCAGAGGTAAAGTAAGATGAGAATCTACGTGCCAAGAGCAAAGTACCAAAATACCCAATTAGTGCTTACAGGCTAAATATGTTTTGCTTTAGTATGAACTGGAACTTCTGCATTCTATTTTCCCAAAGATTTTCTCTGGTGGCTATTCCAATACTTGTCAGGGTTCTTGGAGTAACAAAGGAGCCTTGACTTATCCTGGCTTTGCAATGCTGTGCTCTTTTCCCGAGGTGCTGGAGGGGCCATGGCTTGGCAGAAATCCTGCACCATTACTTGCAGTTCTCTAGGTGGATTTTTAGTTTTGTTCCTACCTGAGCTACTTCATCCAAAGAAGTTCCTCCTTGCTCAGCAAGTCAAGGCCTAGAAATTCACTTCTTTCGAGGGTATGATTCCCCACTTGATAAACCACAGTGGGATTCCATCTGAAATCCCTGGAGTGCTTTAGACTCCCCATACTACCTTTTTTGCCTGTGAAACCACTGAACTCCTTTAAAAGTGCCATTTTCAAATGAAACTTATATGTTTAGACTTGACTTCAACTGTTCCCATGTGAGAATTTGCTTATTCTGTGCTGCTTAAACATTGTTCTATGCATTAAGAAATTCTGCATTTTTCTTCCTAAGATGATCTTCATTATTTTGATTTATGTGGATCTAAAGTCAACTTTTATCTTACAAAGTAAGCATCAATGCGGTAAGAAACTTGGAATATATCAAGTTAAAAAAATATATATATTTCTGCCTGGCTTTTATATCCTTGACGACTGGAATGATGTTCTGTAAAATAAATAGTAATTTCAGAATCAAAAAAACAGTTGTTCACCCGACCTCCCTGAGCTTTGACTGCCCTCTGTCATTAGGTCTTCCTACTTCACATGGCCATGTGCACACCAATAATGCAGCTCTGCATTCAAGTGCTATTTAAAAACCAGGAAAGCTGGTTAGGCTGGGTTTGACACCAAAATCTCAGTCATTTTTTTGACTACAGTGTGCTTCCATTGGTGAAAATCTGAGGAAACCGAAGGAATGTGGTTTCAGAAAGAGGATGAAGCAGTTAAATATTTGTAATTTTTTCAGAGCATTTATTTGGGGATAGAAGTCTGTTAAATACTGATAGGTTATTCCAGTAGTTTATCAATTAATAAAGGAGAGCTGGCACAATCCAAATGATTGGCAGATATTCCTGGAATGAAGAAGATACAATGAAAAAATGGCAGGTTTCTGAACAAAAAGGAAGAAAAGCCTTAGAAAGTGGATTACCAATGCAGGTTTGAATGACAGTGAGTATGGCATTTCTTCTGAATTAAAAATACTTTTTTTCACTATTGTTTAAGATGGGCCAAAGGTGTGCTGATTCCAAATGCTGCTGAACCAAATTCTGTTTCCATGAGGAACTGGGAATAAGTCAAATCACTGGAAGGGATTTAAACACAGGCAGATGCACTGAAGTCACTGACACTTTCATCTGCCCATACAGTAGCTGGGCTTGGCCCTCTTAATCTCAAAATAAAGGCAAAAATGTGAGATCTTTACTTTTTATCAAGCTCAGACTACCACTTCTTACATCACAACTCATTATCCCAACCCACTTTCCAGCAAGATATTAACTTGTTGCTTCAAGTTTTGGTTTTTTTGTTTTGCATCTTAAAGAAATCTCATCTCTCTAATCCACTGCATAAGCAATTAGTCTGGAATGAGCTTGGTGACAGCTGGAAGAAAAGTAAAATGGTTAACTCAGAAAAGAGGAAGGTTCAGCTGTCTAGTTCACCTTAAAAAACCCAACCCATGTCCAGCCCCTCTTGTCTCCCCATGTTTTGGTCATAGACTAGAAGTGACTCTCCCAGTGCAGAAGTGGCTGAATGTGGCCAGAAAAAGGCACTGGACTGTGGGGTTGGAGGTCACTTTCCAGCTCTGCCAGAGCTTTCTCAGGGGCAGCAGTTAAAAATGGCATAATATTAATGTTTTCATTTCCCCAAAGGGTTCATCCTTCATTTCTCATGAGGGAAATTGTTTAGTGTCCAATACCAGAGCTGTTCCTGCTAGGAACTTCCAGAAGCATCTTCCTGATAACCAAAAAATAGTAACAACCAAACTGAAACATAGACTGAGTTAAAGGCACATTTTGTTACCTCCCCTCCTGCTACTTTTTTTTTTTTCTATTCAGTGTTACTTAGATTCTCTACATTAAGCTAATATTTACTCTCCTTGCCACAGAAGAGCAGCAGAGTAAATAGGATTTCATAGAAGGAAGCTGGTGGAGTTAAACAAACAAGAAAGTGGCTAGTTCTAACCTTTCCTGCATGAGCCTCAGCATCCCCCAAGGCCCAGAGCCCCTTCCTGAGCTCCAGTGATCCTGCCCGTGCTCCTTGCACGGAGCCAGGGCAGAGGCAGAGCCTTCTCTGCTGCACACAGTGAGCCACATCCTCTGCTCTGCAAATTGGTCAGAGCTTCTCCAAGCCCATGGGAGGCAGAGCTATTTAAGCAAGCTGCACATCTGCCCCCTGAATTGCTTCAGCATGGCTGAACTCCCCAAGCAGGGCTGTGGGAAACACATGGAGCTGCAGGAAATCGTGGGGATTTGCAGCACAGCGTCCTGGCTCTTCCAGGACAAAATGGTGGGTCAAAGCCACCCTTGTTTCTGCCCTGGAAATGGGAGAATTATGCAACATGACTTTGACCTAAAAATCAATACCTGCTGCTTAACTACAGAAACAAATGGCAGCTCTGATGGCCAATAACAAACTGATGGTTGTTTCTTTGTTCTGTCTCTCCTTCTGTCAAACCGACTGTTAAAGGGCAGGAAAACATGACAGACTTGTCAGCCATAAAGAACTTTTTGGTCTCCTTTGTAGGAGCTCATCTTTTCATGGCCCTGTGCCAGAGCAAGTAGATGCCTTCCACACTAAATACAAAGAAACTGATGTTGGAAAAGGATACCTGCTCCGAGCCAGGAAAATCTAATGAACTTCTGTTAAAAGCCAAGCCAAAAGGGAATAATGAGTTGCATCGTGTGTTTATTGTCCACTTGCAGCCATTTATAATGAAAGCATGGGAAATTAGTCCTCCTCAGGTGCTTTTTTCCCTCAGACACATTTGACATCTAAATAGTGTTAGCTGTAATTAATATGCTCTGGCAGACCTCAGACTGGCTGCTGTCACAACTCTGCTCAGAGCTGGCAGTGCCCCCAGAGCAGGGGGGGTCACTGCCTAGAGCCTCAACAGGCCAGGTGTGGGTTGGGTACTTTCTGGAGAAGATATGGCATGCTGGGGATCATAGAGTCATTTCAGCTGGAAAACCCAAAGATCGTGAGTCCAGTGATAACCGAGCACTGCCAGGACCACCACTAACCCATGTCCCTAAGTGCCACATCTACACATCTAAATCCCTTCAGGAACAGCGACTCTACCACTTCCCTTGGCAGCCTGTGCAAATGTTTGACCACCTTTCCTGCTGTATTTGTATTTCTTGTATTTCCTTGTGCAAGTTCACAGTCCTAAATCAGGTGATTATTTGGGAAATACACCCAGGAGCTCTTTTCCAGATTTGCACAGAAGTAGCACATACCACATGTGTGCCATGTGTTAATTTATTTAATCAGAGGTCAGGAGAAAAAATATGGGGCAGAAGAATTTTTCAACCCAATTAAAACTTCTTATCAAGGAGCAGCAAGAAACTTTTCTGGAACAAATGAACCCATGGTTCTGGCTGTACCTTGGCATCCTGGGTTGTTCAGGCTTCCTGCAAGACAGCTGGAAATGTGAAAATCTGCAAGAAGGTTGCACCATGATTTTCACCTAAGGTATGGAGATGATGACTTTAATAAACATCTGAGCTGCAAGTCACATCTTCCCAGCCCAATTAAAACAACAGCCTTTAATTCCCATTTAGGTTTCCTCTATCTTTCTGTCTTTCTTTATGTACTCCTGCTGCCAATTATGCAGAATAGTAATGAACAGGACTGGCCAAAATATTTTATGTTCTATTTCTCTAGGTAAAAAGTTGTGTATTTTTCAGTGAGAAGTAAAAGTCTCTCAGAATTGGCAGAAATATTTTTCCTAATGAGGTTCACAAGAGAACACCCCAACTCTTTGTCTGTTAAAAGATAGAAAAAGGGAAGACAGTCCTCAGCAATCTCATGATCTACAGAGTTGAGCACAGGACTGGGAGCCAGAAGATCTTGAATTACATCCCAGTGTCTGCCGCACACAGGATTAGTAATACTTTGCACTCACATTAGCACTTTGCCACTAAATAAAGTTTGGAAGTGACATTACAAATGGGGAAGGAGCGGCTTGGAGAAATGAAGTGACAAATCCAAATTGGCACAGCTAGTTAGTGTCAGAATCAGGATTACAGTAATTCTTGACAAGCCGTTTAACCTTCATGAGGTTCAATTTTTACACCTTTAAAATGAAGGAGATGATTTCCACAGAAAGCAAAATGTGCAAATGATACCCACTGGCACAATTAGGTAAATACATTGTTCAAAAATTACTACTCCTCTGCTGCAACTTGGAGGTTCAGCAGAGTACCTGCACAAACCTGTGTTGCTCCAGGGAAGAACATCTCTTAGGTCTTCTTAGGAAGCAGTGGTGGTGAAGCAGCTCCTCTGGGGAGAGTGCTTAGAATTCCCAGCAAAAGGAGATGATTTTTAGGCACCTCCATTGGCAACACCTGAACTAGATGACTTGGAAGGAGAGGGGGGGTTATAGCGAATTAGGAATTGGGCTGGACATCATCAATCCAGAACTGAACTGGTGGCACATGGCAGGAAATTTGTCCTGGTTCTTATGGCACAGGAATTGCAGGATGCTTTTGGTCACTGAGTTCTCAGCTTGGAAGCAAATCAGGAGTTTTGGCTAATAGGTAAATATCTGGCCAACTCCAGTTCCTTGCTTTTAGTAATCAGTTCCTAGAATGCAGTTACCAATCAAAGCCTCTGATTTGCATGATCTTTTATCCTTACTTTTTAAAATATCAAATTTACCTTCATAAATTTGAATTTCATCTTTCCACCTCACAACCGAACATCTTTGGAGTGTTAAGTGTGAAAAAGATTATGCTCAAAATAATTTTTTTTATCCCAAAAATGCTGTACAAAATGCTTCCTTTTATTGAGGCTGATGCTGTCTTTGCTAGTTTCAAGCTACTGTGGTACTTTTTTCCTTATCACCAATCATGCTGTGATCTTGTTTAGGAAGTTAATAGCAAACAACAAGAAGCAGGTAACTGAAAATAAATAGATGTTGTTTGTATTTTTGTAAACATAAAGATGACCCGCAGTCCAAAAAAGCATTTAGACATTCATCTCCACACAGGCAAACCTGTATTTATCCTTGTTCATCAAAACACTTTACCACATGCTTAACAGCAAACATCCTCCCAGTACTTAATGCCTTCAGAGGAAATGTGTACTCACAAGAGTGCCTACCTACCCCTCCTTTTATATCAGTGAGGTGTGTGGGTGATCAGGACTTGGACTGGATCAATATTTTGAAAAAGCTGTTCATCACATTTTCCTGGCGGTTTGTCTTTTTTTTCCTTCCAGCTTCCTTGACACAGTAAAGGTACATTTTGATACAGAATGATAAAAAATAGAATTATTGGTATTATTCAGAGAAGTTGCATCTTGATGCACATATCCTGAGGTACAGTAAATCTTACTCTTGATTACAAATTCTGAGTGTTTTTGCTAGTGGAGAGTTTTGTGTTGTTACAAAATGCATCAATATGCAGCAGGATATTTGTTATATTTTTCAGGATGGATTGCTAACTTACAGAAAAAAAAATATTGTGTCTGTCATGTTTGGGAGAATTATATTTTTGTTTTATTAACCTGGCTTACTATGAGGGAATGTTTCTTTTCTTCTCTGTAATTCCCCAACTCTAAAATCCACGTTTTGCTGCCTGTGCCTTGGTGGGGTTGTGTTAGTGCTGCTTGCAGAGCAGTCTCAAGGAGAGCTCTGTGAGCAGGGAGAAATCCTCTGTTCTGTGCATGGGAGAGGCTCCAGCTCTGAATGTCTCCCTCATTCATGGGAGATGGGATCATCGTGGATGTGTCACAACAAACACCTGGAGCTCAGGGCAGACAAGTGCGCTCTGGTTTTGTGGCAGTTGCTCTGGGTTGAGGTGGTGCTGCACAGATGAGCCCTTCCCTCTGATCAGAGGCTTTGTTTTGTTGGAAGGATTTGGAAAAAATTAGAAATGCTAAAGTAACGGGGTGATGGCACTGAATTGTCACTTCATGTAACATTGGCTTTGTACAGATGATCAGCTCAAAGTATGGTTAAAATGCTTCCAGGGTGGTGTTTTGTGTGGAAAGCTGTTAAAATAATACTGAGATTTAGCATAATGGTGAAGAGATTGACAGCACCCAAAATGCTGATGGTTTGCTTCATGCTTAATTAGATTCCCCAGCACTAGCATGAAAAATGTTTTGTTGTTGTTGATGTGACCAGATAGATTTCATCCCAATCACACTGTTGCCAGTGTGGGATAATCAGCACTGGGCTCCTAAAAACACAGATCAGGAATGACAGATGGGCACTTCCCAAGCTCTGGTTGCAAAGAGAGCACCCAAAGGTGGCCAAGAGCTTTGCTGTCCTCCTGCTACATGAATCAAACAGAAAGTGCTGCCAGCCAACTCCAAATGTGTGTTCCAACAAAAGGAGTTCTGCCTGAAGGGAATTCAATCCCATTTCCCTCATGAGAAGAAACCTCAGGTGTAATAGAGAACAAGGCCCTCAATCTGCCAGTTTTTATCAGCTGAATGGCATCAGCTTCAATTCGTTCATGATTCTGATTTCTAGGCAGAGCTCTGTCCTCAGCCTGAATTTTGGAAAGTAGGAGAAGATGTGTTTGAAGATGCCTACTGCAGCTTCCTGGAGGTTTCCCAACCCCAGTTCCTGTATTTGTGTCTGTGCACAGTATTTCAGCTCACATACAGCTGTAGTTATCACCTTGATTTTAATTAGGGCACTCAGCAATAACTCTTGTGTTTTTTTCCTTGTAACTGTGCTCAGGTGCAACATCCAGGAGTTCAGGGAGGCCAAGGAAAGCACTGTGGCAGGATTTTTACACGGAGTATTGTGTAAGTTTTGGAATGGGGCACGCAATTGTCTTTTGGCAGCAACTGAGCCTTCAGAGGAGCATCAGACCAGTCATGCTTTCTATTTTCTTTTTTAATGCCTTTGAAAAAACCTCAGTGAGCCTGAGACTCCCTCCCTGTCTCCTGACAGAACCAGTGGTTATGGGACACTGCACACAGCACACGGAGCAAAGGTGAACCCCACCACAACATCTGGTCTTACTTTCCCCCCCTCCACTTTATGAACTGAGTATCTTCTGGGTAACTCTGTTTCTAATACCCTGGGTTAAGATTGATTTACACAGGCCACTGTAACTGAAGTCTGTCTTGAAATCTGAGACTACCCAAGGAGTGCTGGCACAGAAGAGTTTGTTTATCAGTGCTGGATTTGGGGGAAAAGAGAAATAAAAATCTTGTGTTGCATTTTAACGTGGATTGCTGGATCATAAACAATTTAAAAACTTATTTAAAAAATAATTTCACCTCCTTTTATAGCCATAGTGAAAAACTAGAAAAGAGTTTGCAGGTCTGGTAACAATCTACAAACATGTCCTCATGAAAATTAGTCCAGTGCTGTGGAAGGAAACACTTGAATATTTTAATTCTGTCTGATCATGTATCTTGTACTTTTTTTTTTTCAAATTGGATCCAAATATATTGTAGGAAATTTTCCTCATGAGCATCATAGGGAATTGTAGGGTGCAAAGCAGCTGCTCTAAATCCTTCCTCTGTATTTGGCTCAGGGTGATTTTAGGTCCCTAAAGTAGGGGTGACTTCAGTCCTATGGATACAACTAGTCCCCTTTGGAACCTCCTGTTGGGAATTGGTGAAATTCTTCCTCTAGGAAAAGCAGCCTTATGGAGGCAGTCCTGGGGAAGCCCCTGGATGTTTAGAGAGATGGGACCCTGCTCCCAGTGCCATGGTGGAGTGTGGTCACTCCCACTGCCCAGGCTGTCCTGGAAGATTTACAGCCTCATACATCTGGGAGATGCTGCTAATAAATTTTTGCGAGCCTCATGTAACACCGGGCATGCACCAGATAAGCATATTTGGTTAAAACCACAAGTTTAGACTTGAGAAAAAAACACTATTTAAAAAGGCCAGATGACCCGTGTGCTGGGAAACCCTCCAAACTTGGGGGGAGGGGAGGGGGGTATTTAATTTGGAAATTACCCTTCCTCCATACTTGAGAAATAATGCTGTTAGTGACAATTTCAAATCTTTATCCTGGTGTACATTTTGAGCGTCATGGTATCCTCTTGTTTCCCACTTTTTACTGTTCAGACCCTCCATAGAATATTATTGTCACTGCAGACCTTTTATCCAAGGACTGTTGATCACAGCACAAGAACTGTCATCCTATTTGCATTCTGTGGATGCATCATTATTCACAACATTTGATGTCCATAAAAAACATTAAAACTATTTCCTTGAGCAAAAATAATCAGCTCACTGCTGTACATATCATTTGTATACTCAAATTGTAAAATGTAAATTGATATATAAGAAAATGGCCCATTAACTTTTTCATTAATGACAATAATACATTTTGTGCATCAGCAGTAGGAGGACCCTGCATTCAGTCTAAGGAACCTGAAGGATAAATGGAGACTTCTTTGTATTTCATAAAAATGAAGGCTGTCATCAAGCTCATTTTAGAGGCTGGGGGGGGGGGGGGGGGGCAAAGAGGGATTATTTTCTGTGGTCTTATTTGTTTTTTAAACTATTCTCATACTTGGAAGCATTCTTAAAGTTAAAGCACTCTGATGAACTGATTCTCCTGCCTTTGAGGCAGAATTTACAGTGAAAGCCACCTGGCATTTTGCCTAAACAAGGGTGAGGAGTTACCTGGGTATATATTAAACATTCTTTGTTAAAAGCACTATATGTGCACTGAATGTATAAATTGGGCACAGCTCCCACCCAGCTGGTAATGAATTGCCTTGAAATATTCATGGCATTTTTTTCAATCCCATCCCAATTTCCATTCCCACAATTTCATTTTTAAGACGGGTGGATTCTGTGGGTACCGTAATGGGTGCTGTGCTCCCCGTTGCTGGATAACTTTTGAAAGAGTAGATCTATTAATGCAATAAAATAAAATAAAGTGTAAATGACAAGTATTGCTGGGTTTTGTGAAATTTAATAGACAGCTGGATTGCTGTTTCTTTAGGATTTATGCTGAGTTACCTGGAACTTACTGTGTTTTTTATATGTGTAATTTAATAATCTTCTGTCTTTTAAGATAATAGCAAGTGATTTTACTGTAATTCACATGAATTAAGACATCCTAATATGTATACTGGCTATCAAATTGCTGTATATTTACCATTTGATTAAACCATAGATTAATAATTTTTCTATAACTGATACATCATGCACTAACAGATAAAGAGCATCTGAGATTAAGTAAGTGAGAAATAAAATCTGCTTTCAGTAAATTGCTTAGAAAAATTACACAGTACATTTAAATTACCATTTGCTTAGCAACATGCCCTTGTAGACATTCCAGTGGGGCTATAAAATGATCGATTTACTTTAATTTTCTACTGAATCCTGAAAAAATGGCTATCAGTAACCTATCCCTTCATCATGGCATGCTGATTCACTCTGTGTATTAAATTTACTGGCAAGGAGCAAGACGTTAACAAAAAGTAACAGATAATGTGAACATTTCATGCATAATCTGTAATATGAGATATGTATTAATAGGGAAATTATGATGCATTCAATTATTCTGAAATGCCTTCCAGAGATGTTTTGATTTGGCTGCGCTCTGATAGTAGCAGCACAGCAGGGAGCATCTCAAGTGATGAATAACCTAATCTCCTAATCTCAAAATGGGCACTATTCACAGCTAGCCCGGGAGAGGCTGGTGGGAGCCACCACACTGCACAGACACTGCTCCTCACACAAAAAACCACAGCCGTAAAAATCCCCTGCTTCTCACAAAATTCCTCTCCCCGTGCAGAATTTTTGGGGGAACGGCGGTTCTACAAGTTCAGGTGCTGAGATGGAAAAGAAACCTTTGCTCCCCTCTCAAATAAACTTGGGAGACAAAAGGCTATAAAATAATTGTGTGTGCAGTTGTTCTGTTAGCATTGAAGGTTGCTTTGTGACATTATACAAAGGAGCTCTTTCTGACTTTACCCAGTTTAATATAAACCTGAAATGATCTTTACTATGTATACAAATTTTTTTTTCCTCTGAAAAAAAAAAACCTCAGCAGAACAAGAAACTCCTTATTTTGTCTCGTGAGCCCAATGGACCCAAGTGCTTGCTTGTGTGTAATTAAGCAGCCGTGTTTACTACTTCTCCTGGTGAACAATAGTCTGGTTTCCTGAGGAGGTCAAGCAGGATTTATTTTATTGTGTACACACTCGGAGCAGGCAAGGTGCCTGTCACTCCTCAGCTCGGCTTGGGCACTTTTTCCCTGCTCCACATCCACTGCTTTATTCCCGTTTCCTCACCTTGGCATCTCTGCAACTGAACCAAAACATAAAAGCCCAGGAATTCGAGCCACGGCAGCACAGCAAACAATCCTGGGCACACAGGCTATGCAAATCCACCAAATTTTTTACACTTAATTACTTGATTGCAGTGGGCTCACTTTTTGATTAATGCAATTTGGCAAAAGGTAATATTACACCAGTGTATTAGAATTTTTAGTAATTATTCAATGTTAATATGACAGTGGTCTTGAAGAAAAATGAGAAGGAAACTGTATCTCTGTTTTGTCTTCAATTCACAGCCCTGCTCAAATAGAGAGAGGAGGAGAGATACACAAATACTTGTGTAAATAAACGTGGTTTATCTTTGGGAGAAATCTTACTAAAAATTCCTGATTGGTCGTCTCCCAACTTCCTGTCCTTAATGCCGTGCTTTTAAAATTATTGGCATTACAAGGGTGCAGAAATGATTTTACACTCTTTTTTTACGCTGCAGTTTATTTGATTTACAAAGTGATTTGTTCTAACAAGTACCTTTGCAGTTTAATCATAATGCCACATTGTGTGTGCTGTTTTCCAAGACCTGTGCTGTTCCTAATGCCTTTGGCAGCCCAGCTCCTGAGTTTTCTGTCTAATAGAAAGCAGGGAAGTGTGAGGCTACTTAGATTGCCTTCGCTTAAGCAATTTGATTTCCTCCACATTGTGCTCCGTGTGAGCATTGTGTTAATGCAGAGCAGAATGTGGGGCTTTTACCTCGCCTGCTGTTCCACACCCTTTACTCCAGGTTGTAGCCACTAATCAGGGAAGGAGCCACAACCAGGGAAGGAGCGGGGCCCCGTTTTATGAAACTTTCAGATGAGGGATGTTGGGTTTATTTCAGTCTTTAGTACCCGAGAATGTACAATTGCTCTGAAGATAAATAAAAGATTCAGCTGGATGCCACTGGAGAGCAGAGCAGCATGTCTTTGGCATTGCTGGAGTCTTATCTGATTTGGATTTGTATACCTCATGGGGAATGGCAAAATATTGGAACAGACGGCTTGATATTTCCGAAGAATATAGTGGGCTTTATTAGCACCAGTTTCACTCCCTGACTGACGGCTTTTTCAAATTTTTTATCTTATTAATCTGTGCTACTGTATGTAAATGTTATTCCTCTCTGCATAAGGGAGGCAACCAGCGATTTGTAATAAATGCTTATGAGTGCCTGAGGCTGCACTTAAACTTTAAAACATCTATTATTAAGTTGCAAAAAACCACTGTAATGGCCAATAGTGACCTCATAGGAATTTTAAACTGTGGTCTGCTCTTCTGCATTAAAAACAAAAAAATTGCCTGAAGTTAGAATTATGAGCAATGCTATTTTAACAGCTGCATTTTGATTATTAAAGTGTGTTTTACAACTGAATTACAATGCTTTTATGGACTTTAGGTATAAGATTTAAAAAGGTCATTAAACATAGTAGGTTTTGTCACAGTAGGTGTCATTGTATACAATGGACACTATACAATCAATTTTATGTCGTATTACTTAGGTTTTAAAATAACACGGGGAAGCATTTTGGTTTGCTTAAGCATGTAGATTACTGTAGAGCTTTTTAGGTATTTTGACAGTTTGCAGTCCAAAATGACTACTTTCATTATTATTTTATTAATTTGACAAGAAGCCCTACAGATTTTCTGTGTATGAATGTTCCATTTGTCTCAGAAATAATTAAAAATGCCAGCCTAGAGCAACAAGACAACAGAAACACTTCTGGCAAATCAATGCTGAGAAATGCATCGTTTGTATGGGAGCCAAGTGTTTAGTCCTGAGCCATTTTTACATTTTCTCAGCCTGATAGGATGTGGGCTCATTGACAGCCAGTATTGACCTGCAGCGTGGGCTGGGCAAACCCAGCACCTATAAATTGATTTATCCAGGGTGTCGTGTGCTGGGTGCTGGATGCAATGTTTGCATCTTGCACAACACAGATGCAGCATGCAGGAGGAAACCCTTCTGCAAAGGCAAACTTCAATTCTGCTGCCCTTCGCCTGCTCCATCAGACTTGGAAATACTTAAATCTTTAATTTGCCTTTCATTAATTTGTCATGGCATTATCCTGGTGAAGAACCCAAGTACAAACAACACGGGTTCGGGGTGGCTGCGTGTTAATGAGTGCAAAAGGAACCACACTAAGTGCAGAGAGCTCCAAATATTTGACAAAATGTCACAAAGGATTGTATTTGCATGTAGTAGCATGGGTAGGACATAATGATTAGTGTGTAGTGCCGTGCTGGCAGTACCTACTCCGGCTTATCCTGATAACATGTCGGCTGCACAGCTTTGAATATTGTATATGTTCTTTGAACATATCTAGGACTAGCAGAGCTGTCACTCCACTGAAAAATGTGCCTGCACAAATGACAATACTGCTTTAATTTTTTTTTTAAAGAGGACGACTTCTAAATAATTATTATCATGCTAATAACATTTGTATTCTTTTGTGTATAATTAAGATCTGCCTGTCTAAGCATGAAATAGGGTTGAAATCTTGAATAAGTATGCTAGCCTTAACCTATTTAGTAAATCAATTTTAATTTAGTATTCTTTAGGTTAAGTCATAACAATAGAATTGCTGTATACAGAAAAATCCACAATTTATGGTTGTAAACCTTCTCGGAAATGTTTAATAATCAGCAAAGCTTCGGTGAAATTAAAAAATCTACCCCTCTAAATGTAAGTGCTGAATTTAAAAAATGATTCAGCGATTACTAAAGTCATGTGGTTTTTTTAATTACCATTAACTCTTTATTACTTAACATGAAATTGTACATGTGATTTTATCTACAAGTCCTTGTAGGATTGTAGTGCTTTTTCCAAAGACTTGTCATTGAGCCCTACCCATTTTTTTGAAACACAAGGAACACAATTACCAGAGTAAGATTGAATTCCTAGTCTGCAGTTATATTACCATATTTGTATTTCTTATTTAAATAGAGAGTAAAGGAGTAGAAGGTTTTTTTAGGGGAAAAGAAGTGCCTTTTCAAAGATTTTCAGTCCTGAGAGAAGTCAGAAATGCCTAACGAGGGACCAGATCCTGCTTGGAAAGGGGAAAGTGGGAGAGGCAGGAGATAAATATACCCTTAGCTGCTATATGGAACTGTTTGATGTCTTTGTTATTGTAAGTTTGCATCCCAGGGCTGTGCAGATTTCTGAAATCCTGCTTCCCGGCATTACTGTGGGACCTGTATGGGCTGTGTTGCATGTGGGATCTTCCCTGGCTGAGGGGAGAGGTAATGGAGATTTCTCCAAGTCCGCGTGTGGTGTTTCCGGACCTGATTTGTTCAGATCATAGTCCTGGGCCTCCAGCAGAGTTTGAAATGCAGTGACAGTAAACAGTCCCCGTGTTCCCAGCTTTCCAGTGCCATGTACAGAATCCACGGACCTGAGCACTAGATTAGGTTCTGGAGCTTTTTCCAAGTACTGGAGTTTTTTAGGATATTATTTGTTGGATATTATTTATGGGGTTTTTTTTCTATTTCAGCTGGCCTTTAAAATATTTCCTTCCTGTGGCATCTCTGTGTAACAGTTACAGGAAAACAACTCGTCTCTCATTAAAGACTCAATGACTGATCCTCACCCATTTTAAATTGGGAGCTGCAGTGATTTACAGTGTTAAGGATTGGATTCATGATGCCTTGAGAAAACATGGGAGGAGCACAGATTGTAAGTGTGGTTTTATTAGGGGGAATATTCATTGGGGACAGTCTGTCATTGCTGCTCTCTCATTGCTGCCCTCACCAGTCATTTCTGTGGTGCTAAAATCTACTTTACAATATATTTGGGAGTCTTGGATAGATGACCAGTTAAGCAGAAATACTGCAAGTAAGGAATGGAATTTGAATACCTCACTTCTTTATGCTCCTTTATGAACCTTAGACACATAGCTATTATCTCATAATGGCACATTTTCTTTTAAAAGGCCCCTAACAAATGTACAAAATGGGTATTTTCTATGTTGCATAGCTTGCCCACCATTTGCTTTGGTGTTTTTGTCAAAGGACATCTTAGAAAAAGGATGTGTTAATGTGGGCATGGGATGGCTTTGCTGGTTATGTCAAATGGCCTCTCTGCCTCATTTGATCCCAGCCAGGGTGCTACAATCTGAAGGCATTACAGGTGGAATGCTGTATGCTTATAACTCACTGAAAATTAGATACAGAATGTGCTTCCAAACATAGGTGCCATTTCTGAACACAAGAAAAATGAGAATCTGGGTCAAAATTTTGTTTAAGGTGAAGTGGTGAATTCTTCATATGCCAAAGAGAACATGGGGCACAACTTGTGTTCCCAATGGGAAGGAGTTGTCAGAGAACATGACTGTGAATGAGGAAGAAAGGGACAATGACACCTTTTAAGGAAAATAGCATCTGGAGGAAACATTACAATCTGTAATTCAACAAACAATTCCTCAATGGGACTTTTAAAGGTTAGGTCACTTCAGCAAATATGAATTCAGCCCATGGCTCTGGAAGGCCCAAGAGGCTCTGGCCCCAGTAAGTTTGTATTTTCTTCTCTCTATATTTTATCAAGTGAATCGTTGTTCCAAGTTTGGCAACCCTGTTGGTAAAAAAAATGTGAGCCATTTTTACATGTGATCAGAGACAAAACCACCAGGAGTGTATCCTAATAAGAAAAATGTGTGGGTCCTCCTGCAATTTGCTTTATTCACCTGTTCATATAATACCAGAAAACTTTCAGGATGGTGCCCAGACTTCAAGAGTGTTTGTAGTGCCCATCCCTGCCTTTGCCCCTCTGTAACACACTGGTGTTTGATTTCTTCTACATTTAAAAGCACGCTCACATTTTCTGAACACTTTTATATAGCAATAAAAGAAGGAAGTATGCAACAAGCAAGCACCAGCAAATGAATAACACTCTTTCAAAGTAATCATAGCAATAATAACCCAGGCTCCTTGGCCTTCAGCTGCCCACTTCTTGAATTGCTTAATTAAAATAGATAGTCCTGGGCAGACCCTCCAGAGGTTAATGAAGTGTGTCTTTGAATCAGAAAGGATAAAATTCCAAAATTGAGGATTGTCTATGTGGAATACAAAGCTAAACCAATTCCTGTTGTTTGTATGAAACGGATTCCAAGTGTGGCAGTTTTGCTGATCTTTGTTGATGTGACAATAAGAAGAGAGGAGATTTCCGAAGCAGCCAGGATTTCTTAAGGCACTTAGGATCTAATCATGTCCCCTGATTTGCAGGGATAAATAGCTGGTGGGATCATCTCAGAAGCATTATTCAGCTGGACTGGTAGTGAAGAAGTCTGATGTTTAAAAAATAATAATGTGAAGTTTTAAATTTTGAGCCTTTTCTCTTTTTATAGAAAAATTATTTCAATCACTCCCCATGTTTGCTTTTGGAAAAAAAAAAAAAAACAAACCCACAACAATCTGGATTAATTTACCTCATTTCAAACAAAAAGATGAATACTTTTTAGATAGATTAATTTTCCCTTGGGGTGGTTATTCTCAGGTGCAGGTGGTGAATGGGTTTGGTCCCAGGATGAGGCAAACTCTGGGAAGCAGCTGATGATGCTGTGATGGTACAAACAGCCCAAATGCAGTTTGATGTCATTGCCCCCGTGTCATCAAAGTCAGTGGAGCTACACTGATTTATACCCAAGACACTGCACATCCCAGACAGACATCCTGACTGCTTGTCCACAGTTAGTTTTTATTTATTTATTTATTTATGGGCACTTACAGCCACTTTGCCATTGCTGTCCTCTAAAGCTGATCTACCATGCAGGGAAATTTGAGGCCACTTTCCCAATTTGAGATTTAGTAAATGTAGCATTTATTTTTAAACTGTTTGAAAATATTTAATAAAAATAACTTCTAGAAAGAAGCACAACATCATACATCTTGGAAAGACTCCATGGAATCTAGAAGGTAATTCTTCTTTACTAGTGAGGTAGTTTCAGGTTGGTGCATGGTGAGTTTTTCATTGCAGTTATTTGGTCTTTGGAAATCTTAGACTCCGTAGGGAGACGACATTTTCCTGTTTAACCCAACAGTTGTGTATTTTTGTGCATTATACAAAGTATTTTAACTAAAGGAGCTGATACTGATCTCCCAGCTTTGGCAGGGCAGAACTATGGCCTTGCTTGTCCTGGTGATCTAAAAGTGCATCCAAATCCCCTTTTATCGAACTGGTTGGCAGCTTAAGGCAGCTGGGACAGAGACAGCATCAGTGACTATATCAGTGGCAGTCAGGATTACCCAGAGAAGTCAGAAACACAGTAGCATCTCTTGTCTCCTGACACCTGCAGCTTTACCCACCTTCTCAATCAAGCAGGGGCTGAGTGGCATCCTCCAGCTGAGATGTTTCAGAGCTGACTAATCAGAGGTGAAAAGGCAGGACTAGGCTGAGAAGGCTGATGAGCATCTTTCCTTTCCCAGTGGCCTCTGGCCTCAGACTTCCCAGCAGCTGCCTCCTGCAGAAACACCGATGCTGAAGTGCCTGATGGACCTTGCCATGGGCAGACTCGGGTGAACACCAGGGCCAGTCCTCATGTGTTCTGAGAAGGGAGCAGAACCAGGAGTGCCAGAGGCTTCTTACAGCTCCTGGGAGGCAAGGAGGAGGTTTGGTACAAAAGGGAAGGACAAACTGGCTCATAGCAAAAGAAACACGGGGTCCTAGAAGCCGGAGGATGAGGGCGTTAAGCTTTGTTTACCTCATTGGGAAACCTGCCCTTGAAATTTTACACCAAAAGCCTTGATAGGGATACAATTTACACCTGTATTTACAATTTTTTACCCTGCAAAATGAAGGCACAGATGAGAGGAAGAACATTTTTTGTTGCTCAGCAATCAAGATTACTTAACAGAAAAATGATCCAATAAGCTTTGTCTTTGTGGAAAGCCACCAGCAGTGTCAGGACCTCAAAAAGAACTCTAGTGAGGGTCGAGGCTACTTAATTTTAAGTATCAAATTCAAATACCGAAATTAATAATATAGGCCTATCCATTAGTGAATATTCAGTGGACAGAGAGAGAGGCTTCTCCAGAGGACAGTTCATATTTATCTACATTAAACATCCACTCAGAATTGCCAAGGGGAAGTCAGATATCTATATTTGGAAATCACTGTCCCAGTGATGGACAAGACTCAAATTTGTACATGGAGTGGACAGCCAAACATAAACGAAACATGCAAAGGGTGCTTTTAGCCTTGAACATGAATCTAAAATTTTAAGCTACTTATTTAACTGAAGGGAGCAGGTCTGGGGTATGGGGAAACCTACTGGTTTCCACAGCCCTGCATTCAGCCCTTTCATTTACAAGAACCTTGGCTTCTGGAACATTTAGACATTTGGCCACCTCTGTCTTATTGTAAATTGCCATCTGAGAATGGCACCTGCCCTTCCATTCAGTAAATCCTAACCTGAGCCAGGTTTTGCTGGGAGAGCAGCAGCTGACCCTGGTCCAAGCTGCTGGTGACTTAAGTGCTGGCAGAATTGTCTCAGTGCCCAGGAATACCCCTGGCACTATTGAATTTACCAGAAAAGCTGGAGTCAAAGCTGGAGGACTCCTGGCTCCATAGCAGAGTGGTAAGCATTGCTCCCAGCAGCACAGCCTGAGCACAGACACTGTGTGAGGTGTTGGGAGTGCTCTGCGCCCATCTTTCCAATCCTGGACAATTTTCCCTTTTTCCCTCCGTTTGCTATCACAGTGCTGATCTCCTCAACAGTGGGGTGAGTTCCCTGCATGTGCCTTCTCCAGCGCTGGGATGTGGAACGAGCACAATGAAGCAGCTGATCCACGAATCCCGCATCGCCTGTCACTTCCTTGAAACCACTGGCAAGGAAACATACACTGGAGACATTTCCTTGTTGCTGGTGAGAATGGTCTCATCTGGTGCTGCTCTCCAGCTGGATCTTCAACATGTCAAACTAGTCAAATACAGTTCTTTAAATGAGAGGAAAATGTTTCATGCCCAGAAATGAATGCAAACAGTAAATCCATGTCCCTGTGCTCCCCTCTCCCCAATTCCTAACTGCTGAATGTATTCATGAAGCTCTGAGCACATTTTTGTTTACTGAATGACCATGTGCTGCTGTTGAAACATAGCTGTTGTACAATATTTTAACCTGCACACAGAGGTGCAAAGTGCAGTACCTGAAATGGCTTTGGAATAAAGGAAAGGTTGGGGAAAAGCTGCTGAGAGTAGCAACCCCCCAGAGAAATCAGTTTGTTTTACAAAGTGCTGAGGTGGTATGAGGCTGAAGTGTGTGTCCTCTTCCCTCCGTCTTCATGGGGGAATGGATTCTGGGGAAGTGAAAAATGCTTTTTTTCACTCCTTTTGGGATTCATGTTTGGACAAGGTGTTTGTTAGAATGGCTGCTGTGAACAGGCTATTAAAATTTAAACTTTCTCTGTTCCCTTGATAGTGCCTTGAGGGGCTCATCCTGTGTATTTCGCCCAACAAGCCCAAAAGGGACTCTGGAAAAGCTGGCACTTCATTCCAGGGATGCATCTGTCTGTGTGTGCAGCTGATCACAAGGTGCAGCTTGGAATTAATCCCAGAGTGTCAAGGTGAGGTCAGAGCCACGAGCAAACCTCTAGATTAGCCATTAAAAGGAGTCATCCTACAAGGACAAAAATTGGGAAATAAAACTTGAAGGTTTCATTGAAATCCAAATTGTAAGAGATTAATAAAAGCACAAAGGAGTAACAAAAGGAAAAAGCAGAAGAGAAGCAGCTAATGCTTGACACACTCTTCCTTACCATCTTGCTCAGCCTCACTGGAGGAGAACCCTGTTCTCTCTTACCCTACAAATGGCACTGCTCAGTCTTTCCTTCTTTCTGGAAAAGTGTGTCCCTTCATGAGGAGACTCTGATTGTAAAAGCACAACGGGACTGTGCTTGCAGTTGCCAAGCTGGACAAAGAGAACCTCGAGGGTTTCATACCAGCTGTTTCCACCACAGCAAGACTGACAAATTCTGTTCCCTATTCACATTATTAGGGGTAATGATGAAGAGACTAGATGTCCTCCTTCCAAAATTAAAGCTCATTTAACTAGGATAAAAACATTTGGGAGAAAAGAAATAAATATAGGGAACACAAATTTTGTGTGTCAGATCTGTAGCTGTGTTCAGTGTGGGAACCTTGTTAAGGCCTAATTTCTGTATAGTTCTGTGGTGAGCCTGTGTTGTGGCTTATCTCTCAAGACAGCTGATCTCCCCTTTTCTCCTCTGACAGCTTTTAACTATATGACATTCTTTAGATCTGCAATATCTCACCCTGTGTCTTCACTGGAGACTGAATACAGGATCCTTGAAGTCAAGAGCTTCTCTGCTGTGTTTCAAGTGTGTCCTGGGACACTGTGTATGACTTTCCAGCACATGCTACTATCCTCATAATAATGGGAGGATAATAGGAGTTATACTGCATGTCTGAATAACTAGGTTAGATATCTGTTTTCTTTGATTGTTGCCTGGCATCTCTCTGTCTGTCACATCTACATTTTCCCTTTGTTGTGGGAGGCGATTTCCCCTTCGATAGGTTTGACTTGTGCATTAACATTTCTTAGCAGAGAACTGCAGCTTTCAGCACACTTATTCTCTCATTGTCTGCACCTGTTTGTTTCCAGTGTAAAAATTTCAGACAACCTCCCACTCTTTCTGTCATCCTCCTTTCAAATCAGAAAGCCATGAATGATCTGAAGGGCATGGGGAAAAAAAGGAGCCTTTTGTTACTTAGTAATTTCTTTTTATGTCTCTTTCCTTCTTTTTAACTTTGATATTTGTGTAAAGATATTTTGAGGCCTCATATCCTATTTTTGTTCTTTGAATATGATATTATGTTTTGCCTTTGATAATCATTGTCATTCTGATTTTCTTTAATTGTCTCCAGACAAAGTATCTGCAGAAAGGCAAGCGTTGTGGTAGGGAACTTAGTGTTTCCAGCAGAACATTATGGTGAGGAAGTTAGAAGAGTGAGAAGCTGTAGGGATGAATGTTAATAATGTCTTAATTATTTTATAATAAAACTATTCACTGGATTTGCAAAATGTATTTGAGAGGAACACTCTTCCTAAGAGGACTTGAAACCTAAATGAGTAAGACAAGCAGAAGGCAGGCATCATCCAAGCAAAATATAAAGACTGTATGTAATGCTAAGTGCTTTTAAAAGAATCCCCGAACTGTTTCCCTTCTCTATGGCCAAGAGAGCATATTGCAAACAATATGCCGTGGTATTACTTCCCATCTTTGCTTATGTGAAATCAGATGAAGGAGGGAGAAGGGAGAAGGAAGTTCTTTTCCTGTTGCCTCATTGTCAGCTGTGTCTGTCCCACTGACCCGGGTGAGGAAGGAGCTGTGGTGTGTCCAGGTGAGTCCACTGGCAGCTCCATATGGCCCAGCCTTCCAGATGAACTTCCTACTGAGAGGAGAAGGGAAATCAGTGGGAAAACAGCATTTCCAAGCCAGGTCTAACATTTAAACTCCAGGGGAAGTGGGAGTGATACAATACAGTTCGTAGGATGGTGGTTTAGCCCTGTGAGATCAAGTGTAGGGGGAATTTAGATTTCATAACCAGGGGATGCAGGGAAGTGCAGCGTCTCCCTAGGCACTGAAAATCTCTTTGTTGTCTTAAGAAGAAAGTAAAATGCTAAACTGCAATAGTGCTGGCCAGTGTATTTAAATACACTGAAAGGCATTGATATCTCCGAGGAGTCTCTAAGGTGTATTTGATCTATTACTTTGCATGCACTATGAAATAATAAATAACCCAACAGATACCATGTTGCATGACAAATTTGAAAGTATTTTCACTTAATCTCTGCCTTGATGAGACACTAATCTGTCTTTTAAAACATTTTCAAAGGTGTCCTTACAGACCTATCAGAATTAATGGTGTATTCCATTGCACTCTGGATTGTTGAAAACACAATAGCACATTATCACCTCGCGCTAGAGATACCATCACCTCGTACTAGGGACACTTAGCAGGTAAATACAGTGGGCAGCAGGCAGTGGGATAAATACATCCCTTGCTGCACAGAAATCGTGCCTCAGAAGTCAGTGCAATGAGACAAGTGTACTTGACTCCGCAGTGCTGTAGTACATCCTTTGGAAAAGTAAAGCACAGCTACGTGCTCCACAACGAGGTGCAAATAACACTCTGGAAGGCAATGTTTGTGTGGTGCTCTGGAAATGTAAAATTACTGCTTGTTCATGGGACGCTCTCCAAGGTGGCATTTATTACCTCAGCCATTAGCAATATTACACTTCTTAGGGAAGAACAAAACCCTGTTATAATCAGGTTTTGAACGTACAAAATGCAAAGTGCAAAGTGCAGTGTAAAACTGCTCAAATTCTGTGGCCAATTCTTCTGTACACTCTCACCCCTTTGTGAACCCTCAACAAGTGTTGTTTCTGAAAATTAGGGTTTGAATGCCATTCTCAAAATATATTTTGGTTAAAAATTTCCACAATAACTGGTCATTTCAGAGTTGTTGGGTGCTTCCCTGCTCTTGGATTAATCCTGCATCAGACCCACATTTTATTCCCCATTTTATCACATCCCCATTTGATTCTCAGCATTTAGACAGCTGGTTTCCATTGCTAATATAAATGGGGAGGTATCAAACACAAATGAAATATTTGTGTTGATTCAGCTTTAACCAAATTCCTGTTGTTATTTTAGAATGGATCTTTTCCAAATGTTCTCTTCTGGTCCGGCTCTTCAAGCAAATTTCCAAGTATAAATTCTTACGAGCATCTTTGGGGGGGAGTTTCAGCTGACAGTCTGCTTACATAAGCAAAAGCCAAAATTTTGCAAATCATCTTTGAATGTATCCTACTTATGCTTTACTTTTTCAATGGCCAGGAAAAAGGGAAGTTTCTATAAATGTTCCCAGTGACGTTGCCCAAAGTGTACCTTATGTACTGTACAGCAGCTCTCCACAGAAGCTGCAATTTGAATTTGAAAAGAATTTGAAAATTATGTTGACAATTTGCATTCCCCAAAAGCACTTCAGCTGTCTTTCTACATTTTCTTGGCTTTCTAGGGGTTCTAGAAAGAAATTTCCTTCTTCCACCTCAAATCTTTTTGCTGAGTGCTCAGACATATTCAGGTATTTAGTCTGCCCAACCCAATCCAATTTGTGAACTGCACTGCGCCTTCTTTCATCATTTACCAGTAAAAGTAATGACACAGGGTGGAGGTTAGAGCTGCAACAGGAATGAGAGAAAAAGGGGCACAAGGCATTATTCTCTTCCACTAAGAAGCTCTGTGGATTCTATTACAAGGATTTAGGATATTGGGGAGCTTTAAGTTTAAGTTCTGCTGCGTAATCAGCTGGGGCTGGTTCAGTGGCTGAATCTCTTCAAAATATTACAATGATAATTTTCCCTTTTCAGCTTTTTCCCCCCAGGTCTTTTAGAACCAGCACCTTAAGAGCAAATAAGGGCTATGCCTAAAGATGGGAAAACCAAGCCCGTTCCCTAATCTGGCCCCAGTTTAGTCTGAGTTTTCTCCCATTCCAGATACCAGCTCTAATCCAGCTCAGGTTTTCTCCCATTCTGGATTCCAGCCGTGATCCAGTCCGGGTTTTCCCCCCATTCCTAATTCTGGACCAAATCCGGTCAGCGATTGCATCCATTCTAGATCCAAGCCTGATCCAATTTGCGTTTTGCGCCTTCCAGATCCTGGTTGTGACCCAGTCTGGCTTTTTTTCCCCATTGCAGATCTCAGATTTTAATTCAGTCTAAGTTTTCCTCCATTCTGAATCCTGGCCCAGACCAAGTCCAGGTTTTCTCTCATTCCTGATCCCAGCCCAGATCCAGACCTTTTGGACCCAGTACATTAAGGGCAAAGAAGGGCTGTGCCTAAAGACAGGAGCCAAGCTACTCCTGTGTTTTCCCTTAGAAACGTTTGGTTGGTGTTTCCCCAGGGGCAGCTCATTCTGTTCCTGTGTTTCAGTTGTGCAGGTGAAAGAACTTCACTTTCTCCAGCCAATTACATGGAGATGTGTTTCATCCTGGAGCAGGAGTGGGAAGCGCTGAGCTGCAGGTGGGACAGTGCCACCACTTGGGTTGTCACTGATGTAGAGCAGCTCGTGATTACAGCTCTGGCTGGTGACATTTTGGCTCCTGGGCTCTGCATGAGCACAGACTGTTCTTTTTCTTGCCTTCCTCTTCTCCTTTTTAGAGTGTGGAAATGTGGAAGATACACAGCCTGTAGGATAAGGAGAAGGGGGTTCTGTGTTTAGCAGCACAGGAAAAGCTCTTCCAGCACCATCATGGAAGGGTTTGTGCTCAGATACAGCTGTGACAAAAGTCCAGCTCTTTTCAGCCTATTGTGTGTCCATTCCTCCTTCAGAGCGGATGAGAAGAATCTTTACTATGTCCCTTAGGTTTTTTCTTCCTACCTTGAGCCGAAGCCAACTTCCCCCAGGCTTAATTCAACATTTAGTAGTGTTGGAAACACCAAAGAGAGGAAGAGAGATGGGGAAAAAATATAGCTGTTTTTGTGCCTGAAGTGATGCAGATCCTTCTGTGTAAGAAGAGGTGCTACCTGCTTTCTCTAGTTCTGTTTTTATGTTGTACTGCTGATAATAACAAGAAAAGAAGATTATGTGAGCCTGAAAATGATAGGATGTTTTTTGCTGTTGGTTCTTGCTTTTGATGCTGCTCCTTCACGTCTTACTTTTCCCATTAGAAGTAGGAAATAAGCCCAATTTTGGGTTTGTTTTTTTTTTTTTTAATTTTAAATGAGAATTGCAAATACAAGGTATTTCTGCAGTCCTTAGAATACAGCTCTCATTTTCTTCAGTTAGTGCCAAAATGTAGGAGCAATATTTTAGAAAAGCTGTCCCCGACTTATCCAGTCTCTTCTGTTCTTTACTAAATGAGGGAAGAAATAGACAATTTATTTAAACAAAAGATAAGATGGATGTATAATAATAAGGAAACATGAAAAAAAACCCTAAAGCTGGTAGTGTTCTTTGTTTTCATAGGCAATCATTTGATTTAAAGTAATTTTAGCCAAATATTTTTATTCTTGTTCCTTGTTGTTTTTGTAAGCTGTAATTCAAGTGTTATGAAATCTAATTATACAAGAAAGATTTGTCTAAATTCAAAGCAAAATCCCAAACATAATAATAAAATTGCTATACATCCCCAGCTCAGCTCCTGTGAATATTAGTTCTCTGTTCAAAGGCTCTCCATAGGATTCAATTTTGACCTAGAAGAAGGTGGCAAAATGTATCATCTCGTAGTGATAAAACAATATGAGTACAAATGGACTCAATCCAGTTCTGATGCAAGTTGTAAACAATTAAATGTACATGAGCTACAATGCCCAGAGCTGAGAGCTGAGGACATTACTGCACACTTGGGGTAACGCTGGGAACCAGGAAAACAATTGTTTCACAATAGGACATAAAAGCAACAGAAAATATTTGTCTCAGCAGAGCAGCGCAGCCTTGCAGGGCCGTGGTGTGGGGAGGATTTTTCAGCAGGCTGGCACAGGGCTGAGTGATGCATAATGGCAGCAGGGAATGGATTTCTGCATAGCTGAGTAGGTGACGTCATGAGAAAAGGACTATTTATCACCATAATTTAACACAAGATGCAACACAATGGCTTGATGGATGCATTTTATGGTTTTCAGCCAATCATAATAATGTATCTATTGACTAAAGTTTTAGATGCCCTTTATATATCCTTCGTGGATAGAAAAAGAACAGCGAAAACAGAGAATGAAGAGACTAAGTCAGAAAATATTTGCCAGGAATGTTTTCAAAATTCAGGCCTCCTATGTAACAGGCATTTGACCTAAAGCTTCTTCAATAAATCCCTAAAAGCTAATGAGGCACAACAAGAATATTTCAATTGAATAATGGAGTAATAGTAACTTGGGCAGCAAATCTGAAATGTTTTGGCTTTGCCCAGTTCTGGCGGAGCTCTCCTCACTGAGGAGTTTGGAACTTTGGCATGCGGGTGTTGTCCTCAGTTTGGGCAACTTAGGTAGGAGCAGGGAAGGAGAGGAATTTTCCTTTCTACTTTTCATGTGAAACTGTTCATTCACAAGAACAAAAAGCCCAAGGAGCAGACCTGCCCTGGCTTCTCCCTTCTCAGGAATACCTTGTCCACTGTAAACTGCCTCTTTGGTCCCCTCTGGTAATTTTTTCTCCAGGGCACTTTGTTACTTTGCTGTCACCTGTTTGCCAAATAGAAGGGAAGACAGGGGCTGTCCCTTCTCAACTTGATGGTTCCAGCAGTTCCCTGGGAGCTGTGAGATGAAAGATTAAATTCAGAATGAAATTTAGGATGAGGAGGGCTTAGCAGGTTTCCAGAGGGAGTGGGAAATCTGACTAGCAGAGGATGCCTCCTTAGGGAGGTGCTTTGATTTGGGAGAGAAGAAGGGAACTAAACATAGGATCCTCCTTGGACCAGAAGCTTCATTTCTTGATGCTGGAAAACCTCCTGGATTTTACCTCTCACCACGGGCATGTTTGTATCCCTTGCAGGCAAAACAGGATTGATGGCTGAAGTTGAGTGTTTTGCCCAGCAAGGATAGGGAGTGTGGGCAGAGCTTTCCAGCAAAGATAGGAACAGCTTTTGGGATTTCATGTGAAGTTTCTGGATAACTCTGGGAATTGATTTAAGATGTTAAGAGCCAGCCCATCTCTGAAGTATTCCTAGGGCATGAAAATCCACCTGATTCTCATCCCCAGATGCTGTGTTTCCAAAAAGGGATGATCAAAGAAACAAGGAGGCAACAGCTCCATAGCTGCTTCCAAACTGGATGGATGGAAGGAGTTTCTGAATATTGCTGTGGTTTTTACTGGGTTCTCTGACTGAACTGTGGGAATTTAAATCAAATTCTTGATGCTGGAGTGTTGAATCCTTCCTTCTTGGTTTTTTGTTTTTTGTTGGGTTTTGTTTTGTTTTGTTTTTGTTTTTGTTTTTGTTTTTTTATTTGCACTTGGGCTCCGTGGAAAGACCTAAAACACCTGAAACTGTGGGTTCTAAATTAATGATTTCTGTTTTCTTGCCTTTTTGACATTAGAAATAAAACTTTTTAGCCACTACATTTGGGAGGCACACACAGAGTCAAAAAGAGAAGTGCATGCTTGTGAATTAAAAAGTGAACGTTCACTCAACATGAACAGGTTTTTTTCTTATGGTGTGGGTCCATATCCAGGAGAAGTGGGAAAGAACCCAGGAGTTTTGGTCTCTCCATTTGGAAAACCTGGAAAACAGGCTGAGAAGAAGAAATGCTCACAGGGAGAAATGTAGGGTTTGCTACATGACAGAACAGCACAAACCACTTGTTCAGCTGAACCTTAAAAATCTCTCCACTAAGCTGATGGAACACTGGAACACTGAACTTCCTATTTAATTTTATATAAACTAGCCTAAAAAATGACTTCAAGCTGACTAGGATTTAATTTTCAGTGCTAACCTTCAATTAATTTGTAACTTTCTTGGCATCCAGTTTGTTGGAAATGGCTGTAATTATGTTGTTTTCTGAACGGTGCATTCATTCAGGATGTATTCTATAAGACTATTTCTACAGCTAGGGAAAAAATAATGGCATTTAGGGGCATGATGGAAATGTTAATAGAAAACTTATTGAAAAAAATCAGAATTATCGATTTTGAAAAAGTATCTTATTAACTCACACTTGATATTTTAAATTGAATGTTTAGTTCTTAAGAGAATTTTGTTGTCTTTAACAAGAAATGCATGGTCAGCTTCCCCATGGCTGCCTTTTATGCATGTTTGAGGCTGGCACAATTATATACTGCAAAACCCCACGTTGCTCTGTTGAGTGGGGTTTTGTAATGACAGTGTTGTTTCCTAATTTATCTGCATAGCAGGGTCAAATTGCTGTTAGAGGGCAGTTATTCTGAAATCTGAGAGGATGAGAACATTCAGAGCAAAGTTTTTACCTTCTTTTTAAGGAAAAAAACCCAAAGAAACAAAAAAGTCCCTTTTAGAAGACTTTTTAAATGCACAATAAATTGTGTTGGCCTACATTGTGAAACGCTGCATGTTTTCAGATAAACAGATTAATTCTGGATTTTTCGTCCTCAATTTCTGTTAGTTTAGAAGCTGCTGAAGTTTTTGAGCATTTCTTTCAGTGTGTTTGGCATTAAAGGTGTTTGCATGTGAGTGTCTCTTCTTGTCTTTAAACCAGAGGATGCTCCCTGCTGTAATTTATCTCTCTTGAGTCTTTCCTAGTTGAAGGTGCAGTTTATGGCAATTTGGTTGGATTGTCAATCATATATTTGACATAGGTTTGAGGGCAGGAATATTTGCACATAGACTTAACAACCACAGTTTAGAAACGGGATTAATAAGAAAGAAAAACCATCATTAGGTTTTGAATTTTTAACTAAATTTAAAAAAAAGAGCTTTTTCTTTTATTAGGTGTGTGTCAATTCTGACATGCCAGGTGATGGATAGGAATGAATCCAGGTGGATATTGGCACCGGTTGTTTCTTATTTCATATTTGGTTTACTGTAGCATCACTCAAATCAGTCTCAAGTTATTAACATGTCTGTGAGTCAGTTGATATCCTAGAGAGCACGTCTGCCTCTTCTTAATCCTTTAAATATTTTATTTTGACTTTCCCAAGTAGCTACATAAGTGGTGGAAAGGGAAAAGAAAATCCTCAATGGGAAGAGTAAACAAATTCTCTTTTTTGTGATATTCTTACCTGTAGATTTATGGCAGAAGACTTGCTTCCTGTGAACATAAAGTCTTTTACTCCCAGTCTGGAGTTTTGTGGGTTTCCATATTTTTGTGGAAAGATAGAACTGGAATACAGTGGGCTTGCCACATACTGATGTTCACACTGCTCCTTAAAATTGCTCTTTGACTTATTCATGCAATTTGTCCTCAGAAAGGAGTTTCATTGTTTCAAAAACTGCAGCAGTTGGAATGAAAAAGCCTGAAAAGTTATATGGGTCTGACATATACCTTTATATGTGCGGGACATAATTTCCTCTGGAAGAAACAGAAACATTTAAGGATGGCTCCTGCTACACCGGTACAAAAATACTGAGGTCTTAAATTTACTATCTGTTTTCCTGATTGAGGAAAGTTGGTTTTGATCTGAAACTGCAGCCCTTGAATAAATATTTGTCACCCAGGAGAGTCAGTGGATGGCTAACAATGCCTTTTGTGCTGTGGATCACCCAGATTCCCACTTCTCCTCTCCCTGTATGCAGACTCTGCCGCATTACACGGGTGGCAGGGGGAGGCCGTGGGCCACTGAGCACTGATTGTCTCAGTCCCACAATTACAGAGACACCTGTGCTAAATAACATCCTGCTGTTCTACTTGGAAAATTACAGGGCTGGGCCCACTCGAAGATGGCCAGGTGTCCATACCTGAGCTCCCTCCCAGCTTCTCCCCCTTCCTAAGAGATGCTGCAGCCCCCACAGCTCCACATCCATGAAATTCCTTCATTGGTGTCAAACCAGCTTCTTTAAATACTTCCTGTCTTCATGGCAAGAGTATTTTTGACTGAAAAGTTCTCCTCTTTTTCTGCTCAGATCTCAGGTTTGACCACTTGCCTTTGCTGTTTGTCTGCTTCAGCAGTGCTCAGCTCTCTGTCTGTTGTTTCAGGCTGCTACTGAAGTTACACTTATTCCAGTTATTATTTCCATCATTTAGTATGAATTTTACAGTGATGTTGTTTTCATGCTTCCTTACCCTGCCACATGTGTTAACTATACAGAAACTGTTCCTCTTGTGGAAGAAATTATATACCAAAACTACCCAGTAAAAATCTTGGTTTATGGTACTTATAAAATGAATGCCAAAAATGTATGGTAAAGCTTGACTTTTTGACATTAATGGCTGGTTATTTAACATGTTGTACTCTGGTAGTGCCTGGAAAACAGCACTTAGATGTCAGGTGTGATGTCAAATTCTCACCCAGGAATTCAAAAGTTTAAGAGCTTGTTAAGTGAAGAGTCAGGGTACAAAGCACACAGTTAAATAACACCTGAAATAAATGAGAAATTTAATAAATAGTCAGAATTTTAATTTTTTATTATTTTCTAATGAGCCAATCCACTCTGTAATGTACTGTTAGGTGATCCTTGCACATAGCTGGGATATATTGCATTTTGTTATGTTAATGGGCATTTTCTTTGCATTTTCCTCCATCCCTGTGGCTGTGCAACAACACAGAGCTCACATGCTGATAATCTTGATCCGTACTAGCAAGTGAAATGCCTTCAGATGGAGGGGATAGTCTGAGAGAAAGCAAGGATTAGAAATCCAGAGCCCTTATAGACACAAATTAACTGGGTTGTGAAAACAAAAATGTTTCAATTAACGTATTTTAAGATAATTATTAAGATAAAGTATTTTGGATGCCTCTAAGAAAAGGTGAAAATCAAATAAATAGAATTTACTATTTTATAAATTGGTAGCTCCAGGAACACATCATCATCTCATGCAATTTGTGATACAATATTTATCATGGATTTTGGTTAGGAAAGCCTCAGCTCCCTGTAATTGTGGCTATTGCTGTCCCTCAGGTTCAGAGCTCTGGTTGTTCTGAGAGCCTTGTGAGTGTAAAGTTTGGAAAATCACAGCCTCTATAAGAAATGCAATGGTTTGTTAAATATATCCCACTTAAGCAGTTACCATTTTGAGGGTGTTATCAATACTGTTTATCATATTCCTGACCCTTTAACTCCTCAGTCCAAAGGCATTGGCTCACCTCAGAGAGAGAGAGAGAGATGCAGAACTTATAATGAATGTATCAGAAAAATTTCTAGGAGGCCTTGACATAGCGTTCAGAGATATATATGAGAGTGTCTCCCTGGAAATAGAGGGAAAGGGTTTTTATGGAGGTCAGAAACCTTTTGTCTGGCTTTGCTGGGTGATACAGTATTCATTTTTACTTCTGTCATTGTTCCAGGACTAAATATTTCTTGCCTTAAACCTCACACCAGCTAATTCCGGATTAAAAAAAGCAAGGAACTGTTTGAAGCAGTTCATTTGTGTGAAGCTGAAAAAACCCAAATGAACCAGATTAGAGGACAAACGCAGGTATCAAAGTAGCTTCAAAAATGCAATTTAATTTGGGAAGCTCATCCCTATGTAATAGGTGTGCATTATCCACGTGTACACAAGAAGATGGTTTGTCCTGTGGGTACAGCACATCAATCCTCTTGGTTCAGCCAGGATCAAGGACTGCTCTGCACTTCCCACACCAAGTGATGCTAAGTGACTGATGTCTCCCCGATCGAGGGGTTTGTGCTGTTCATGGCCACACCACGTAACATGCGACCCTGGGTGGTTTCCAGCATGGCTGAGCCAGTGTTCTGGGGTAAAACACCATGGAATTATGTGCTCCAAGCCACTGAAGCAGCGTTTTTATAGCCCGACCCCGAGGACAGCTCTGATATGTTTCAGGGAATAAAATGAGGCCATGTGGGCAGATGCTGCAAAGCCTTCTGAGGTGGCTTCAAAAGGCCAAGTGAGTCTTGGATCACCTGCCCTGTGGGATGGCAGTGTCCTGCTCTGAACTCTAACCCAAACCTGCCAGGTTTTGACTGAAGGGAGCACTCTTAAAAAAAAACCCAGATAGAAAACCCTGAGAGTGACACTCAGTCATGGAGTTAATGTATTTAGCACTTGAAAAGTCTTTTCAGGAAAATACCTTTGCTGTGGGTGGCCCTTTCCATGCAGAAAATGTTTTAACCCTTCTAAAACAAGTTGTTTGTGCTTTTAGTTTTTGGTACTCACCCTGGCTTTCTCTCATTCCTGGAGAATCAGCGGAAGTGTCTTTTTCTTTTCTCTGCAATGACATGCATTTTGAAAAAAAGAAAACATAAATAGACCCGAGACTGTTATCAGTTTAAAGTATTAAAGTGGTTAAATTTAATCACAAAGAGACAACCAGCTAATGGTTTTAGTGGAATTCATAAAATCCCATAACACACAATAGTTAAATTTTGTCATATAATGTGAATCAGTTATAGGAGCCAGCACAGCTTCCTTTTTCCCCCTGAATAAATTCTAAACAGTCCTTAGAAAATTAATTACCAGTCTGCAAATCAGGATGACATATTTTTGAGCTATAAAACTAAAACTACTTTCAGACTATGTAGCTAAAAAACAAAAAAAAAAAGAAAACAAAAATACAGCAACTTCGTTGTAGCTGTGTTGCTGTCAATAGTCTTGGTGCTTGGCTGTGGCTCCATTTTAGCAGCTTGACCTTGTTTAGCTCAGCCCGAGCCCAATCGAAAGCCCTCCCTTCCAATTTCCCCACCCCATACCAGAAAGCCCCTACCCTGCATGAGTGTCTCCAGCTGGAGATGTGCCAATAGAAGTAATTATGTGATGAAACTATTTAACTTTGACTAAAATACTCTCCCCAGGTTCTTTCCAACCGTGTGTCTTATATCTTGTTGAGGCAATTTTATATTGTACCTTTAAAGTACAGTAATGGCCACTTGCATTGACAGAATCCTCGTAAAAGAAGAAGCCCTAGACCTTGCTCATGAAGTGCTATTGATTTTCCGAGTCCCTGCTCGAGTTGCCAAAGATACAACACTGTTGTTAGGGAGAGAAGACACTTTGGCCTTCAATATCACAGGAGGGTTCCTGTGTAAGCACAGGCGTCAATGGGTTTCAGTGATAAATAATGCATTTGGGTGATAACTGCCCATATTATTTTGTCAGTTTTGTATGACTCAGCACTTACTCTTGCCTGGAATTTCTTTAATGTCCCCTCTGGCTGCTGAAGTTTGAGCCTGTTGTAAATGCTGTTTATATTTTAAAGGTCCATTTGCATTGTGGCGGAAAGCTTAAGTTTCTGTTTATCTTAGGCAATGGTGGGTTTTGAGCAGTGGGAAAACTACAGACACCCCACATCACTCACTGAGGTATTTCCAAAGGTAAGGTACTGGCAATGAGAGTTAAATTCCCTACTCTGTGTTTTTCCAGTGTTCCTTATTAAAGGAATTTCTGCCCACATCCCTGGTCTCTCTTGTGTCCTCAGCAACACATCAGAACTACTAGTACTGTGCTGACCCCAAGATGCCTTTCCACAGCTTAGTCCCAACACTGCAAATCCCACTGGATCCTCTAAAAGGAGAAACTTTTCCTTGTAGGAATTACAATTGAATCTCACCAGATTGTGCTTTTGTGACTATCACATTATTGTAGCCAATAGATAATTATTGTTTATCAGTAGGGAGAAAAAAGGCCTGGGTAGGAAAATTATAGCTATGATAATTAGTTTTTGATTATATTAACCAATTAATATAATTTTATGTTTTCCATTTTGAGGTTTAGGCAAGGTTGCCTTTATTTTTATTTCTATTCCAGTGTTTGAGTCAGTTCAGTTCTTCAGAGAGGGTTGATATTGGGTGCCCTGGAGGGTGTCACCACCACCAGGCAGCCAGGGAGATGATGCTGAAAAGAAACTTCACATAATTTTCCTTCACCTTTCCCAAACATGTTCTTGTTCTGAATGACATGTTTCTATTTCACTTGCTGTCTCCTGGATTCTTCTAAAAAGGTAGGAAGCAGCAGTTTCCTTCATGCTTGGATGCTGCCTCCATGCCACTCACAGTTTTACAAACCTCCACTCCATCCCATGGCAATCAGCCTGTTCCCAGGGCTACAGTCCATGGAAATCCACTGGATTCGTCTTCTTAATTGTGGTTTAAATGTTGCTTTTCCTTGTCTCCAAAGTTTTCTTGTTCTTGTTTTCCATGTTTCAGGGGCATAAGGCAGTAGTGTTCTTTATTGGCATGTTCACTTGCCATTTGCCAAGCATCTTAAAAGCAAAACTGTAACCAGATTTACTTTTGACAGCAAGAAATATTTCGGCCCATTTTGCTGCCTGCAGAGTGCCTGGAAAGTTTTAAATTAATGGCAACAAGTGAAGAGAAAAGGAAATCAAAGATCCATTTATTCCCTCAGAAAGATACCTATTTCCTCTTGCATTTCTGTATTTTCTACTTGCTTTGGCTGAGAAAGCATTTTAAAATATTATAAGCCCCAAGAATTTCCCTCTCCTTTTACAGTGTGCATGTGAATACAATTAACTGGACATTTCTATGTATGTTAAAACTTTGAGTTTCAGTAATTAAACTTGCAGTACAATCTTGGGTCATATTATGCTGTATTATCCTTTTAACTTTATTGTGATTGATTTGTGTCAACTTTAACTACACTCACTAGGAAGTCAGTAAATAAAGATCAATGGTTTTTTATTTCTCCTGGTTCTTTATTAGAAAGGAGATTGCTTAAATAACAGAAGTAATAGTGATGACATGGTTTCCCTTTTCTACTCTGAAAACAGGTGAAATATTTTTCAAAGTTTCATTAGAGCAACCATACCTGTGTTTTCTTGTTATTTGCTTTTTCTCTGTAGTTGATGTTTTGAGCTCCCCAATCTTATAGAAACACAAAATACAGATGTTCTTACTGAGTAAAACTTTGCACTGCTTTGCACTGCAGGAGGAATCTCCAGTACCAAGTCCATTTATCTACTTTTCTCTTATTCTATCTACTTATCTCTTATCTATTTACTTCCCATATTGGATATCTGTTGATTCAGTTGAATGTGAGTTGTTCCTCTGGATAACTGGGATGCATCCTAACAAGCAGGCATGCTTCTGAACTCGTGATCTCCTGCTGGCTAGATTTGGAGCTGGGAGTCCTTTCTCTGGAACAGAACAAAAGGATCCTATGAACTGACACCCTGTGAAATGTCCATAGTGCTTTGGTTGGCTCTTGAGTGACCACAGAAATCTGGGATTGTGCCTTAGCAGGTTTGTGTTGTAAGAGCTTCTTCAGTAGGAAAAAATATACAAGGAATGCCAAAAGCAACATCTGGAGCTGCCCAGAAGCTGAGCACCTTGTGGACAATTTAGGATCCCAGCCCTCATACTGTGGGCAGGTGTGGCTGGCTCTGTACCTAACACTGCTGACAGCAGCGTGAGATTCCTGCATCTCAGCAGAAAAGCACTGTGAGCCTCAGATCCATCCTCCAGTTCTGAGAGGAAAAGCTTCTTCCCTCAGAGGAAGTACAGTAACATACTAATGCAACATTCACTAGGAAGTAGGTAGAAGTGTCAGACCAGTTATTATCAGCAACCTGTTTCTCATAAAAACATAGGGAAGAAAAAGCCATCTTGTTTCCAAGATACATAGCATGTGACAAGTGTGATGGAAAGCTTCCCTGCCATGCATATTACACTTTGGGTGCTGACCCCTCAGTATATATCCCCCTTTAAGTCCTTCAGCACTCTGCTGAAGGGAAGTAGAGTGGCCAGATGCTGTAAGCTTTATTTTTTATTAAAATCTTTCATTTGAACATTTAGCTCAAAGTACATTTATAAGATTACCTGAGAGCCTGTCCTTGGACAGGAATCCAAGCACTGGGAAGGATCAAAAATCAAGTCTCTGCTAAGAACAGCCAGTACATTCCCAACGCACAGAATTAGGTGTCCTGAGGAGTGGGGTCAATTCATTCAGAATTCTAAGTTTTGACATCTAAACTAAGGAGCTTTTAGAAATAACTTTTATCTCTTTGCCAATGGCTTTATGATCCATGTTTATATAGGTTATAAATCCTTTCCAGGAATTATATAGAGGCACCTTGCTTTACTTCCCTAAGCTGTTTGGTTTTGCTATTACTCTATGCACTGTTTTTTGTGTCCAGAATCTGCTGAGTGCCCCGTCCCTGGCGCAGGTTCAGCTCCTCAGCCGTGTGTGCTGCACAGCCCGGAGCTCGGAGCTGACACAGGTCTGGGATGGCGTTACAGCCCAGGGACAGCTGTGTGGCTCTGAGCGCAGGCTCCGGCCTTGGAACAGTTGCTGTGGGGCACAAACAAAGCTTTCCTGCTGGGAATTGCTGTGGCAGAGGCCCTGCTGTCAGTGCAGAGCACGTCCTGCTTGGGCCGGCGGCTCCCTCACGGTTCGTGCTGATCCTTCCCCTCGCAGCTCGGGCCGATGTCTCCCTCAGAGCTCGATCCTTCCCCTCACGGCTCCGGCTCCCGGAACTGCTCCCTCCTCCCGTACCATCCATCACTCACTCCCAGTACACCTTCCCCACGGTTTCTGATGCAAAGGTAACCCCGACCTAAATTAGGTCTGTGATTTTCCTCTGCTCTCTTACTATGCATAATATTTCCCTTCTTTTCTCCCACTCAAAGCTTCCTGGGAGGTTTCTCCTGGGCCTACTGCATTAAAATCTCAATTCTGCACAAGTCGACCTTCTGAACTTGATGTTGGCACCACAGAGACTCCTGATGTGAGCATCTCTGAGTTTGAAAAGATGCTCTCTTGTGCCGGCCTGGCACACAGGGAGTCCTCTCCAGCATCTGCCATCTCAGCCTCAGGTGCTGGCAGGGTCTGAATCCACATCTCTGCTTCGTGGGCTCATGGCTAATCTAGAAGGTTTGTAAAAACTTTCTGAGGCTTATTAAAAAGCTCTTGAATTAATTCAGTCTTTGTGTGGTCAGCCTGTGAGGCTGGGGTGCACCTGAACCAAGGAGCAAATTAAAGAAATCCTTAATCGAGGCATAAAAATGCAAGAGCCAAATCTTAGAGCAACAAAATTACTGCTTTTAAAACCTTAATCTATTTTACTTCTATTATTGAAGCAAAACTGTAAAGACACAATATAGATTCATTCCATGATTTTTATAGCCACAATTCTATTATAAGTTTTTATATTTTAATAGATAAGGAAGTTATTTAAATTCTGTGGGCTTGCTCTTGTAGCCTTCATTCAGGTAGGTCTCCTTTTGCTAGTCTCTCTGTTGAGTGAAAACTACAGAACTGAGCTTTTTAGCTTTTGTTGGGACAAATATGTATTTCTGATTTTTACTTCTGCTCTTATATAATTTGGAAGAAAAATTACAGCCATGCAGCCAAGTGATTTGAGAATGAAGATTACAGCAGTTCTTTTGGGTAATGTATTAAACTAATTTCAGTTTGGACAGTCTTCCCTTGGAAAGGTTTGGGAGTGGAATAGTTCTCAGTAATTCTCTAGCCTGTAATATGGACATTTTATCCAGTTTTCAATATATGAGGTTCTTGCATTCCTGTTGTTCTTTGGTCTAATTGTGGCCACTGAGCTGGTTATCAGTTCCACTTCGTTACTCTGAGAGCTCAGTCTGATGAGATTCTTGGGAGTCACTCATGTCCTGCCTGGTAGTTTATGAGCAATTATCTTAATTTTAAATACTTTGTACCTGATGCTTGGAAAAGACGGAATAAAGAAAAAAAAATTAAAAAAAAAAAAAGAAAAAAAAAGAAGAAAAATAAAAAAGAAATTTGTAGGATTCCTAAGGAGAGCAACAGTTTTAATTTTTTGAGCTGTGTACACTTCCTTTATTTCTCTAGTGGTGCCCATTCCTTACCCAAAACTCACAAGTCCGTCTCCTCACATGAACTCCTTATCTCATTTGCTCAGCAAGTTAACAGTTTTAAGAAAATTGAAATGCACATTCACATATATTAAACAAGTTGTTTAATTGGCCTTTAGCCTTTATTTTTGTTTTCCCCTTTTGAAACAGAAGGCCGAAGCTGCTATTTGCTGTTTCAGGCAAAGGCTTTGGCCAAAATCCTTTTTTCTTGGTCCTCAAAAAGGACCAAGTTTTCTGTTTACTTGTAACTTGGAACTTGTCATTTATTCTCATGATCCATCACATACATCAGCACCAGGAGGTGTTTCTAAATGGTAAAGGCATCATTGCCTATGGCAAATTCTCACTAATTTAAATTTTGTTATAACTTAATTAACTCTGTTGATTATAATGTAAGAAATGAAATGTATTTAAAATTTCCGGAGCACTTTTTACTCCCTGAATTTTTAGTATCTTCACTAGTTCACAGGTACTCTAAGTTCTGAATTTCACATTTTGTAATGTGTGTTGACATCAACGGAAACCATTTTCTGTTCTGCTCTTTGTTGTTATTATATTTTTTTGTTATGCTTATAGATTGGCAAGAAAAGGGTTGTCTTTGTGTCCTTTTGCCCTAAGTTTTGCCTGTTTCTTTCTTAAGATTATTTTAATATTTGTCTTTTTGTATTCTGTTTAAAGACTAGGTAGTGAGTTGTTTTTTTTTTTTCCCAAAGCAGGAGAGAACTACTGGATTTATATCTTTCCCAGAGTCAATGAAAAATTTCCTGTAAGAAAAAAATGAGTTGTCTAAGGAAAAAAAATCTTGCTAAGTCAAATCTTGCCCCTCTGATTCCTCCACTAGGTATGTGGTATTAAACTGCACATGGAATGCGTTTTCAACTAATTTCTGTTATTTTTCATCCTACAGAGAGACTTACATCTTCCAGTATTCACTCTGAGTTTATAGGAATGCTGAGTTGTCATGCAGGAGTTTTACCTCACACTGGGGAGATATTAGTTGATAACATCTACCTTGTTTAGATTTATTGCTTAAGCATATTTCATGCTAAAAATATTTTTTTACCATCTGCTAAGATTAGCACTCGAGTGGCAATAAATTTCCTTGCCCTGTTACTGTGGTGTAGTTTGGAACTATCTTACACCACGCTCAGCCTAATTGAAAATGGGATAAGATAAATGATGCACTTTGAGTCCCTCTCTCAGATGTACCATTGTTCATTACTTCAACAAGGGATGAGCACATCTGATTGTAATTTCAATTGTTAACTAAAACAAAAGTTTCCATGGTGAAAATATGGTACCAACAGCTGTAATTGTCTCAGGGTTACTTGTGAAAATCTCAATATTGTTTGAGTCATAAATGCAGGATTGTTTTGCATTTACACACTTGTTTATCCTCCAACCCTAATGGGAAAGGGGTGAAGTCAAAAAACATGCTCAGGAATGCAGGCACTGTGTGGAATACCAGAGCTTAAAATGTCCATGCTTAAAGAAACATCTTCATATTAAAATAAGGAATATTTCAATAGTGATTACTATTGCAAAAAAATACACCAAATCACTCAGTTTGAGCCACCACTTTATGAATTGTGGTTGGATTTGGTGGTGTTTATAATATAATAGTACAGTTTAGTCTTGTTTCCAGGCTCCCATAGGATATACCCAGCACTGATGTTTCTGTAATTTACCTTACAAATTCTTCAAAGAGCAGCACCATAAAAAAAACAGTAAAAGTGGGTTTCCCCCCCTATTTTTTCCTATTAATATAAAATCTAAATAGTAAAGTGCTAAAGAAAACTACATGAGCTGACAGTTCTGACTGCTAATCCCAGGCAAATGGGATGGAAAGAAACAAGAGTAGGTCCAAGGCATTCTATCTGCCTGCTCTTTCTGCCAATTTAATTTGTGGTCTCATAATTTCATTTTTTTAAGTTTATGAATATTTCTACTTTCTGTTGCATGGGCAGTTCACATACGTTCCTTCATGGTATCTGAAAATGAAGTCTGTAAATTATATTCTTTGCTTCAGAATTTGCTGTAAATTTGGATTATATAAGTATATAGAACATAAAATATTTACAATAGAAAATACTTGTGATGCAAAGGAAATTAGTGAAAACATGAGAGAAATTACATAATGGTGGGTCTTTTTATTTAGATATAAGTGTGATTTTTGTGTTGGCAACTTAAGGCCCCATCCTATTTAATTCATTCATTAAACTAAATCCATTGACTTGCTTGAATAAATAAGGTCAGGAAATCTCTATCCATAAGTAATCCACAAACGTGGCTTTTTCTTTCAAGGTCTTAGACTAACTTTGGGGTTGCTCAGAAATGGGTATGCCTCTGGGAATATCCTTGTTCGGCACATGTTACAGGACAAAGGGGGATGGTTTCAAACTGAGAGTAGGTTGACATGGATATTGGGAAGAAATTATTCCCTGTGAGGTTGGGGAAGCCCTGGCACAGGCTGCCCAGAGGAGCTGTGGCTGCCCCATCCTTGGAAGTGTCCAAGGGGCTTGGAGCAACCTGGGACAGTGGAAGATGTCCTATGGCAAGGGGTGTGACAAGATGGGCTTTGAAGTCCCTCCCACCCAAAGCATTCTATGATTCTATTTGCAAAGGCTTTTTCATCCTTTGGGTGAAATCTATAAGAAATATGTATCTCGGGTGTTTTCATCTCTTACTTGATAACAAATTCTTTGATGCCCACGTTCTGATTGTGCTTATCCTTCCTCAGGGAAAGCCCCCTTGGCTTCAGCCAACATTTCAGCCATCTCCAGCCTCTCATCCCTGGCTGGTGTTTCCCCAGCTGAGTTTTAAAGCCCGGAAATGTGGGGTTTGTGGTTGAAACACAAAGAGGAATGCGAGTGGCTGTGCTCTAACACCACTGTATCCCATGGCCCATTCCCAGTGTCTGTTACTGAAATTGGTATTGTATCTAAAACAATTGCTGTTATTAACAGGTTAAGCTGCTGGGATGTTAAAATAAAGGCTGCCCAGCTTTAGTGCATTTTGTTGTAATCATCTCCCAGATGCCTTGTCGGAAATCAATTCAGGTTCAAAACTGGCTGGAATTGGGAGGTCAGGGCTTCTGCAGACTAAATATTTTATCTTCTGCTTATGTCTGGAGCTTTTAAAGCTGTGTGTTGGGGGCTCTTTTCTTGTATCCCATCTGGATAAAGATGATTGGCTTTGCCATTTTGCCCAGGTTAGGACAAGGTTAAAATCAATTATAATCAATTATTAAGAGTCTTCTGTGGCTGCAAAGCTTAAAAGGTGATTTTAAAAGTTGCTCAGTTCTAAAACAAGAATATCTTAGTTGCCAGTGTAGATGTCATTATTCTGGAATGTCAGATGTAGATCTTATCTGCACCAGTAATAAATACACAGAATTCCTTCATCTTCTTCTTGTCCTGCATGCTTTGGAACAAGAAGCACTACCTAAAAATGAAGCTAGAGGTGTAGGGAGGATCCAGCTGCCACTTCCATATAGCTAAATGAGAGGGAGCTTTTTATAATTGAGTGAACCAGGTGGTTTTTCTTTCCAGAAATTTATTCAGCTTACTCGGGTCTTCAGAACTCAAATGCTAATTTTCTCCTATGTTTTGGGAACTCCGTGCTTTTATCTTAAAATACAATAGTGTTTATATATTATAATTCACTCTGAAAGATGTGCTTGAATATACAAGATCGTTGCCTCTCCCTGGGAATGAATCAATCGTTTTGTTTGGAATAACTTTTGATGTTGGTTCCATTCTTCCCATGCAAATCACATCCTGCATTCTCCTCACAGCTTCTGAGTGAATGAGTGAACAAGCCTCTTTGTCCCTCAGCACCATTGTTTTGGTGCTTTTGAACATAATATTTATACTTTCAATTTACATTTAAGAAAATTAGGAATTAAAAATTAGAGCTTGAATTTTGGAGGAAGACAGGGCCTCTTGAAAAATCAAGGAGAGAGGAAGGATGTGCTGTGAATGTAAGAACTACATACAGGAAATGTGGGTTTACCTGTTTAATTATTAATTAATTGATTAGGTGTTCTTAAAAAAAAACTGTCAGAGTAATGCTGTTCAGCTCACCATCCTCAGCTGCCTATGTTTAATCTGAGGATAATTTTGCTCCTTTTTATTTTGGGGAGTGAAATGTTTATAGGAGTGTTTATGTTTTGTTGTAGGGACAGGAGTATAGGACTGTGCATATCATCCACCATCCTATATTGTAATGTACAGGACAGCCTCGAACTCAGTTATCTGGGTGGAAGGCACAGAGTTAGAGGTGTTATCTCATCCTGGATTTGGCCTTACTTGTCATATCCCACTCCATAGGGAAAGGGAACATCCATGCTGTGTGGAAGACTTTGGTTCCAAGCTGGACACTGGCCCAGCAGAACTGAGTGGGATTTCTAGGGCTGACTGGGATCTTCAAAACATGAATCTTTAAAACTTTCCAGAGCTTCAGACATCTTCTCTGTCCCTTTGGTTTCCCCATGCTCAGAGACAAGTAATGGTTTGGAGGTGGACCAGTTGAAAAACTTCAGCAAAGATTGTTCTTGCACAGCTCCTGCCGTGAGGTCTCCAGAGGGCTCCGGTTCCTACGTAATTCCCAGATTGCAGCCAGAAGCACAGCTGACCTGATTCTCCTCTCTGTGTGGTTTGAAAAATATCATATATTTCAGTTGTCATTGTTTTCAGTTGTCATTGGCACCTGTTCCTGATTTGGAATACTTAAAAGGAAGTCAGAATCTGGCATAAAGATCAGCTCCAACAATGAAACTGGACTGGCCCTTTGATACCATGAAATTCAGTACTTCAGATTTTAAACATGGGCTTGAGATTCTTAACATGGGCAAAATACCAAATAACTGTAGGATTATAAAAATGCTGAGGTGTTCAAAAGTTTGTAAATATTTTCATGAACTTTAAGAAATATTTCTATCAAATGCTCATTTTCATGGTGATACTGTAATTGCCCTCAGCTTCCCAAGTATTCTGTAGTGAGTGGGAGGTTTGAAAAACTTGTGTAGGGACACTGTCCTGAAAAACAGATACCTAATGAAAATCAAGGAAAGCAGAATAAATTGCCATTGATTTGCTTTCTTTATACCTCATCTCCACATGAAATCACTGAGTATTTCATAGGTTTTAAAAAAATTATAACTTTCCGTGTATATAACATTCAGAATCTCTTGTCACACAGGAATATCTTGGTACCTCCATCCAAGCATTGATATATTTATTATCAAAACAGATAAACTTGCTCTTAAGAATTATAAGAAGTCATTAAGCTTAAATATTTCTATGCACACTTATGGCCAGATTTTTTTTTCAATATTACTGTTTTATTTATTTCACTGGCAAATGTATTGGGAAGAAGGCATTGCCACTGCCTGGTGGGAGATCACTGTCCTGCTCAGACATGGACCTGTTGTTAAAAGACTGGAACTGTGGGCCTTTGCTCCAAGCATTTTACTCCTTGTGAGTCCATAACTGATGGAAAAAATATGTTAACAAAACATCCTAGTCCAGAAGAAGTACTGAACTCACCATTCTCCTGGGGCAGCCCATATTTATGTTTTCAAATGGATACATCAAAGACTTGGAATTCAAGGTTTATGTTAATACTTTTACACTGAGATTCATAAGACTACAAAAAGCACTTTAATAGGAGTTTACCTACTAATGATATTTGCAAAAGCCAGTTATTAATAGCTTATGAAGGGAATCAGGCTTATTTTTTTTTATTCCAATAATTTATTTCATATCCAGGATTATATCCCTCCTCAATTTCATTTTAATTTGATAAAACAAGAAGTATAAAATATAATTTGCAGTGAGTCTGTGCCTGGCTGCGCAACAGCTATGTGTTAAAATGCATCAAAAGGCCCTTCCTTCTCAGGGAACACCCCATAGCTGACATTTCAGTGGCCTTCTGGACTGGTGGTACTTAGGAAAGGAAAGGCATAAAATGAGTGTTCTTGGCCAGTCTTTGAAAGTCCAATGTTTTTATTGGAGGCAGGAACCCCTTTTTCCTTTCCTTGGGAGGTTCAGGGGAGCCTCTCATTTGGCTAATGAGACACATGGCACCGAATGCCTGAATGGTTTGGGGAGAGATGAAAAGTTCCTATTTATCCTGCACACAGATCTGGAGAGCCACATGTGTTTCTCATTTCCAGGCACTTTTATTCCAGTTATTTAGATGGATGGAGGCATCAAGCCAGAGTTTCCCCAACAACAACAAAGGTCTTACACTGTCCAAACACACTACATTCCTGAACCCACTGGTCATGCCACCGAAAAAAGGTTGAAAGATTCAGCCTGGTCTGTTTAAACAAAATACTGTGCTGTTCGTTACAGCTCTGCATATAGGCACCAGTGTTTATATGGCTGGGGTTCAGTTTTAAAGTGAGCAGAAAATCTTGGTAGATACTGCAGGCCCTGCACTTCCTCAGGAAAGGAAGGATGTTTGCCATGCTGGGGACTGAAAAAGTGAACCCAGTTCCTTATCAGAGCATTTTAGTTGCCATGGTTGAGAATCAACATTTTCTCTTGCAGTTTTTCCTTCTCTTTTTTCCTCTTGCTCTTCATTGATCACTGCTGGTTTTGGTTATCCCACACTCGTTAGCAAGCCCAGCCAAGGCTGATGCTTGCTGACCCAAACCAGAACATCAGGAGAAGTTAATGGACTCTCCAAGTAGGGAACCCGTTTCGGGAAGCCTGGAACCGAAGCCCTGTTTGTGCTGTGCTTTGCCACAAATCCAGGTCATTTTTAGCAGAGAGCAACTGCATGAAATGCCAGCATTTGTGATTCATGTGGATTTTGCAAACTGCTCCAAAGGAGCTGCTGCAAAGCTTTTGTAATCACAGATAACATTCCTTGGCCTTTCGTTCTGGCACTAGGAGATTTACTCCTGATTCAGCCCTGCCTGAGCATCCATGGTCAGAGGAGCTCTTGCAGGTGGGAGTTTCCCTTCATGTTCTGAAGGGAAGGAGTTGAACAAGGCAATAGACAATGGAAAATGCCAGAGAGAAGCTGCTTGGCTGCAAACCCCACGATAAACTTTGTAGCTCTCTTCTTGGGCAAAATGAGTACCTTTTTTTTTAAATTTTCAATAGAAAAATATTCTTAGAAACTTAAACCTAAAATCTGTTTTCTTTCCTGTCCACTTCCTCATGTGGGCTTGCTGGTTTATTATTACTGGGTTTCTCATTTGTGCTGGCCTGTTGGCATTGAATATTTAGTAGAGACAAAAAGGAGCTAATTCTTGTTTCTTTGGGAAAACAGTTCTGACTTTATTGACATTTGCATAGATTTTGTAAATATGTATTAGATTAAGAGGATATATCGTCATTGCAATTGCTTAGATTTTAAGCCTGTGAACTTTAGCACAAAAATACTTCATGAACAATTCCATCTATTTTCTGTAGAAGTGCTGTTAATGAATGTTGGGATCCACATCATTCTCCCAGCTTTCCCTGTCTGCAGTTCTCCTGTTGCTTCCCTCCCCAAAAGTATTTTTGTGAAACCTAAGTAGTTAAATTAAGAGCAAGATCAAAGATTTCATTTTGAAGGTATTTTGGTATCTTCAAATGCGTATAGTTTCATGTTAGGTATTAAAAAAGAAAATGAGCACCTAATTACTGTTGATTTTAGAGTTTTGAAACCCCAATAGGCCCCAGGAGCCTCCTTTCTCTTTAGCCCCAGCATGGAGCATTTCCTATTTGCTTGGGTGTCCCTTCAGACAAAGCCAATCAGGTAGGAGAAACAGCAGAAGGCCTGAGAGGAACACAGGCTACCTGAATCTGGCTAATTCAGATCTGGCATGTAAATCCTCTCCCAGGTGACTTCTCTAGGTTTAGTCACACTTTGATCTTTAACTCTCATCTTCTTTGTGCTGTAGCTATTTCAATTCCATTAATTAGACTAACAGGAATTCCTCCTCCTGAAGTAAAATAAATAAGCAAAAATAAACCATCACGCCTTCTGCTGGATTCACACCTGGCTGTTTAAAATGCTTACAAAATCACACAGGGTAGAAAGTAATTGCATTACATTAAACTCATATCCACAGTCTTTCAACAGATTTCTTTGTTTCCATGTAAAACAGTTTTTATAAATGTATTGAAACTCCTTTCCCTCTACTCAAAGTATTTCTCCTAACTCTATTAATTCTGTGTTAACCCCTCCCTTCATCATAACTGTTACATTTTATATCACCAACCTTTTATGAAAGTTTTTCTTTACCTGGTGCCTTGAGACAAACCAAGCTTCAGAATTCTGGAATGAGCTCACAATGGAAGTTTTGCTATGTTTAGTATTTCTGTATCTCATATATTTGAAGGCATGAAAGGTCTAAGTAAAGGAAGTGGTTTCACTCTAATTTACAGTCATGTCCTCATTTAAACTATAGGCTGTGTTTTCAGCTGCATCAACGTGGAAGCTTAAAGCAACGTCATCTATACTACTTCATAATTTCCCTTCCCAGGCCTCTTCTCCGCATGCAGGTACTTGAGTCCTCCTGTAGCTGGGCTGGGCTGAGTCAACAACAGCAGGACAATGAGGATGAGGCTGGGCTGTCCTGTGGCATTTTATGTTTGCTAGGCACAACATCTCCTCTGCAACTGCAGATTTATTAGAAACAAAATTGAATAATGTAAGTGCAATTAATATTTCCTCACTATTCTTCTTCAAGTAAAGCCATTGGAAGCGTGAGTGCATCTAAGGATCTTGTGTCTGTTCTTTTCATAAAATCTAGTGTTGTATTAATTAATTAATTAATTAGTATGGCTACTAATTAAGGACTTTTTTTAATATTTACATGTTATTATTAAAAGACATGTTACAGACATAAGTAATAGACAATAGTGTTTCCCTGATAAATCCCCATGAATGCATCTTCTTATTGCTTTTATGTTTGGGGTTTTTTTAATTGACACATACCTGGTAGCATTTTTCCATCTCAGGAGGAGCAGCAAATGTCCAGTTGTTGTTTTTGACTAATGTTCAAGAACAGGACTGTGGTTGGTGACAGCAAGGTATCTTACTTTGAATTTTTAGTGAAGATGGTGCCAGTAATAGTAGGCAGATGCTTCAATATCAGTGTCTTTGTACTGACCCTTGGAAACGTCCTTAAAATCTGAGACATTTTTAGCTGTGTTGACTTTCCTTGCCACCTCTTCACCCAGGTACATCTTCACCCAGGACAAACATTCAAAGTCACCTTTCTCTGCCTGTCAGCGCTGTCCCAGCCTGCCCTGATCACATTTACATTGATTAATATGTTGTGCTGAGTAATGAACCCTCCCCAAACTTTGTATAACTGCATTTGCTCTGTAAATGACAATGGCTCACTTTGACTTCAGACCCAGTTCTTTCAGAGATGCATCAAGGTCTTCCTCCTTTTACTCTCAGAAGGGTAAAGTCACTGATCTGAAACCAGCAACTTGTGAAACACAGCCCAGCTTTTGGGTTTAAACCAGTGTTTGTATTGGAAGATAGTTTAAAATGGGGACAAATTGCCTCAGGGAACTTAGTGCAGCCAAGGCCATGTTGTTGTGGTTACTTTCTTCTGTGTGGTCAGAATCCCTGTCCTCTACTCAACATGAGGAGGGTCATGTCCCTCTCCCTTTTGTATCAGGAGTTACCAGCAGCAAAGGACCATCCTTCCAAGAATTATAGTTCTCCATCCTGGACTTTAAACTGTATTTTAGTGAGAGGATACCTATGGAAAACAAGGACATTTTTCATATTCTAACGCGTATTCCACATGCAACAAAAGGGAATTGCATCTCATTTGCCAAGCTCGGTTCGTAGATGCATATTCTGATAAAAATCCTTTCTCATCATGTTTTCCCTATGTTTTCAAAGCACTTCAGAAGTGTTGTGGGATCTGCTGGAATGAGGTGTTGTTATTAAAGGTGTGCAGGTGAAACCATCCATCTTGATTTTTCCCCTTATCCACTGGGGTGAACAAATCAAATCTTTTGTCTCTTTGGGGGATGGAGGGAAGTAATTTTTACTAAATTTCACAATGGTAGGCTGAGGAAATTATCTTCCTATTTCTGCTGTGTCTGGCATTCTGCTTTAGTTGGTCTCAGGTAGATTTGAACTCTGCACTCCTGCATTGTCTTCTTTCCTCAGAAAAATGAATTCCTTGCAGAAACTTGTGTGCAGTTTGAATTTTTGCATGTTTATATGTTCTGTGTGAAGCTATAGCAATGTCTTAGCCACATAAATCTGAAGAAAACATTTAAAAATCCCCAAAGCCCCAAAGCCAGCAGCAGTACCTGTGCAAGGGATCTGGTGCTATGGAGCTGCTGCACCCCCTTTGTCTGAGTCTGATGTGAGCAGGAATTGAGGGCTTTACAAATCCTGGGGTGAAATTTATCCTTTCTTGCTAGCTGATGTGTTTTTCTCAGCATCAAATGATTTGAACCATTGCAAACTTTTCCACGCAGATGCCATTACATTTTTGACCATTTCTTGTGGGGCATGACAAAGAATTTGTGCTGGTGAAGCAACCCCCAAATTCCAGCTGATAATTCCAGGAGTTCTGACAAAGCAGCAGAGCCCTGATGGTTCCAATGCTGCTGGGTGGTGGTGCTGTCCCTCTGCATTTCAGCATGGACATGAAACCTGGGGCAATTAGCATTTCCTCCTACTGTAGCTTTTAAAGTGTTTTTACTTTGCTACTGTCTAGTTCATTAAAAAGGGTTTTCAAGCTCCCAGTAACAGAATTACTATTGACAATTTAGTTAGAACTATAATTCCAGCACTTTCCAGAAGATCCAGTGTAGTCCATGGTCACAGCCTGTCCACCTCCAGTATATTTACAGCTCCTCATATTCATCCCCCTCAAATTCTGAAAGGCCGAACCCACTAGTTTTTGCGAAGTGAATTTTAGGCCCAAGTTCTACCAGCCTCAGATGTTCTTAGAGAACTACAGAGCTGTCAGCTGCCATCTGACTGTTCCCATGGCTGGAAAGATGCTTCATGTGCAGGTTTGCTAAATTTATAATAGCAATTTATAGACAGCAGTGCGGGGCCCAGCCTGGCAGGTAAACACCAATGAGCAGCACAGCTTGGGTGGGAGCTGTAAACACACAAGGAACAGTTTGTGAAGGAATCAGCAGCTGCTTGGGGTACAGCTCCTTGGAACAGAAACTGTCTGGGCTCTCCTGTCTCAGCTCCCTCTGCCCAGACAGGCATTGCAGTGCTGGGATGAAGTGCTACCCTCTGACACCCCAGGTGTTCATGTTCTCCTCTGCTTACCATGACGTAGGGTATCCTCCAATAATAAACTCAAATACAATTCAGATAAGCTATTCTGTTTCTGAGTTATTATTGGTATTATTGTTGAATTTACAGGCTGTTTGCCTGGAGGCCTTTACTCTAGGACAAGAATAACAGTGGAAAAGCAGAAAAGGAAAAAATCCTCCTCTTCTGATCTCAAAGTCATCCCTGTGTGGCTTCTTGTTTGGGGAGACTCTCAAACTTGGATTAGGACACAGCAATAGGAGTTATGCTTCTCCTTGAAGGCAGTTTGTATGTGAGCTTCTGAAAGCTTGGATCTTTGGAAAAGAACTTTTCTGAGTAATTTAGCAGCACTTTTTTGGGTTGGTTTAGATGGGAAACATTTCAAGGGTATTATGTAGATCAGGATCAACCCAGCAAAGCATATGAGAAACAGGGGTGAAATCCTGGCCCCAGTGATGAGGAAAGCACAATCTGTAATCAAATCAGGTCGCTTCAGCACAAAAATATATTTATTTGATGTCTGGAGATAACATCAATGTGCTGTTTGTACTTGCTGGCAGGATTAAATTGGCATAGAAAGGAAGATCTTTCAGAAAAAAGTTGACAGCTCATGCAATATTTCTATTTAACACAGGGTAACGAAGATCAGAATTAATTTGGTGTTCTGTCAACTTCCACAAACACTCCCTAGCTGAAATATGGTGTGTTTTCATTTAGGGTGGGTTTGAACTGGTGTTAAACAGGATGTTGGGATCCACCAGAGAGTTTGGAAGAGAAGCATTTATTTCCAGTTGTGTTTTTCAGTGTTTTGAACTGAATAGTTTCTAGCTCCAGCTCTCACATTAAGACTGATTTTGTTCCAGGTTGATACTCTAGAAAGAGTTCCACAGAAACACTTTTGAAAAATTGTTATATTTGACCAAGAAGGGGAAAAAAATCCCCAAACCAACAAACACCCCACCTGAAAATCAGCTGTTATAATTTAAGTGTAATTTGAGTCAGGTGCTTTCAACAGGTGCCCCTCATTAGAGAGAAACCAATCTTGGGCTCAGGAAACAAAGCCAAGCCTTGGGTAGGGTGGGTCTAAGCCAGTGTAATTCTGATTTTCAGCCTTGCCAGACTGTGTTTAGTTGTCTAATTAGGTAGCTAAACTTAGTTGATGAGTTTTTAATTAATTAGGTTTTATTCACACTGTACAGTTTTGCTACTCAGTTTTGTACAAATGAAATGATGGAAAGCTAGATTTGATTTTTTAGACTTTTTCCAGCTGGCATGAGCTGTTCTTGACCTGCAACTCCTTTGTCTGCCACCAGTGGATCTGCAGAGAACAGAGGCTCTTCTCCAAAGGTAAGTTTGTGTCTTCTGTGGAAGTTTTTCAGGATTGTTGGTTAGTAACACTGTGTGGTCCATATTGTTGGAAGATTTATGCTGGGTTTGTATCTGGCTTTGCTTTGGAAATTAAATGCACATCAGCAAAACCCATGGAGTTAAATATGTCTGTTTTTAATGAAGGAAACAAATGTATTGATAAGACGTTAGGAAAAAACTTAATGCTGAAGAGAAAAGGAGTTCTCTATTTCCAAAGCCAAGTAAGGCTATTATTTTGGTTTTCAACATTTTTAGAAGTTGTGTGTTTGTGTTTTAGCATTGAGATTGGGAAGTGCCAGAAAACAATGCCTTACCTAAGCTTATCTTGTGGATATTTTAATGTAAATTGCTAAATGGTGCTTTGAGATGAGGCAGTGCCCTGTGCTGTAGAGATGCTGTAGGGCTGAGCAGAGAAGTCTGATGTTTCTGCTTTAGGGCTGTGGCTGATGGAATCCAGGGAAGAAAGAAAATGGCCATAATGTGAGCATGGGGAAGGAGAAGGGAGTGGCTGGCACCGAGTCCTTACATGGTCCCAGTTTTGTAGCTGCAAACTAGGGGCAAATTGATGCTTTCTTTTGACTCTATGGACTGAGGTGAAATGTGTGGATGTTTTTAACTGGAATATGTTGGAAGCAAAAAAATCTCCTGGTCAAAATAATTGTGGATGTTTAGTTTGGAAGGAGTTAGTTTGTGAGAGGCAAACTTGAATAGCCTTAAAGAATAAAAGGTTACGAGGCAATCGTTATTCTTCATATTCACCAAGTGTTGAACAAGAAATAATTGACTTGATTATTAGCAAGGTTGAATTTTTTTTTTTTTAATTATTTTTAGTGCAGATGTAAACTCCCTAACCACGGGGATGAGCTGCTGAGAGCAATTGTATAACCTTGCAATTAGAGGTGTTAAATAACAAGATAGAAAAACACCTGTTTAAAAATCATACAGATACACCTGAACCTGATTCAAGGCCTGAGAATGGACTCTCCAGTCTCTCAGGAGCCTTTCCAGCTTGATGTTCCTGTGGGCAAACAGCCTTCAGTTTTGTAGTAAAGAAATTTAAATGGTGACTGTCTTCTGCATCATTTATTTGCTCACATTGTCCTTAATCCCTGGATTAATTGAAAGAAAATCCAAACCTAGTAGGAACTTTTAAAGAAGGATGGTACTTTTCTTTGGGTTAAACTTTGCCAGACTTTCTGCGCTGACTGAATTAAGGGAGAAACTGCTGTTCTCAGAATCACTGAATAGGTAACACCTGTGGGTGGCTGTAGGTGGAAGTAATGACCCACAATCCCAGGCACCAGTTTTTTTGGACCCAGTTCTTGAAAACAGAAATGAGAGAGTCTGAGCCGTGTAATCCTAGGAATTGCTTGCACATGCCTGCTTTTACCTCCTGTTTGAGGTAGTGTTTGCTGTTCTTTACATAATGGAAGTGTGGATTCCTCTGTTCCCAGCTGAATATCCCACTCATGTATCTTGGAAGCCTGATGGGAATTTGACTTTAACTTATCTCCTACTGACCCTTACTGAGCTACCACAAAGCAAAAATATGGTTGAAAATGAGGAAAATTAGGGCTGAAAGTTGCTGTTTGTTTGTGTTTTTTCAAGTGTTATCTTTTCCCAAAAAAACCTCTGTGCCCATATCTGGAAGAGTTGCTCACTGCTTAACAGTGGTACAGAATATTTCTAAAACAATGGGGTGGTGAACGCACTGCAGTTGCGTCCCAGTCTGATTCAAAACTCACTTTCTGGAGACTATTTCTGCTTCTTGGTTTGTTTTGTTATTTCCCTACCTGTAAAAATAGATTTCAGGCTTCAGGCCAAATGAATTGAGTAGCTGTGTATCATGTTTTGCTCACTGTTATTTGTAAATCAATTCAGTTTTAAGATTCAGAAGGTAATTAATTAATGCTAAGTGTTGGGCCTGAGGAGGTTGGTTCTGCAAGTTTTTGAATGGGTCTAAGTATTAGAAATATTTATTATTAAGAAGGAGGATTAAGGAATTTATTCAGTGCACAAACTTCTGCTTTATTACTTTATTTTTATCCCAGTGATATATCAGTAATGATTAATTATTCTTGAAATAGAAAAAAAACAGCCTTAAAGACTGTGTGTTTTCCAGCTTTATTAGTTTTTTATTTCATAACTGGACTCTTGCTCTAAATGCAGTTTCTCACCTTTTTAATTATTGGGGTAGGGGGAGCACCCCACAAATCTTTTAATTTATAAATATGGAAACAAATATTTTGATTGAAAATTTTGATGAACTTTGTTTATATTTTCTTATTGGAAATCTTTTTCTGGGGACTTTCTGTTCCTGCAAAAATAAATTGTAAGGTACAAATTTTGTAACAAAGTTGGAAAAAGTTTCATCCCAAATCCTCTGACCATTACTAATGAAAAAAACCACAGTCTGTGTTTGTTCTTGTTTGTAGAGAAATTCTACTGAATTTTGACCTCACTCCCATCTTTCAGCCAAAGCTCTTGGCAAAAGGCACCTACTGCTTTTGGAATTGCATTATGAAGTGGGATCAACATCTCCATAGGCAGTTCTCCATCAGTACAACATGAATATCATTTTTAATAGTCCATTTTATCACTGGTTTTATTTGCAGCCCCACTGTGCCATAATTAGGGATGATCTGTGCTGCAGTAATTTAGACTGCCAATTTTACCTCATCCTTGGCCCAGCATTCTTCTTCCTTGCCTGTCCTGTGTGTGCTGTAAAGCTCTTGTGAGGAAAGCCAGGAAAGAAAAGATATCCAAGGAGTTCACAATCAGACATGGATTTAATATGTGATGCTTACACAGTTGCTGCATCCAAGCGAGTTTTTCCTCCCTTACACTCCCAAAGCTGCCTCTTCCCAAGCTTTTACTGTCCCACAGCACCTCAGGGTCTGGCTGCAGGTGTTACCTGGTCCCTGCTGCGGTCAGGTGGGGTCAATGAGCCCTGCAGCATCTCCCCCCATTTCCATGTTCTCAAATCTGTCCCATACGCGTATCAGCTGATTTCTGATCCAGCAAACAATTCCCTGTTCCAGTTGTTGTTTGCTGCCTGTGTTGGGCTGTGATAGGAGCACTCTTACATCTGTACATGTTAATCTGCTCGTGCTGAGCTGTGCCCCTGGGTGGCCTTGTCATCCACAATCAGTGTCAGCCTTCCCTGTGCTTAGTGTTTGGGCTTAAATAATCATATTTTCCTTCTTGGAGACACTGCTTTGCAGCAGACCATGGAATGTCAAGTGGACGTTATCATTTGTTTGGCCCTGCTCCTGGGGCACCTTAGAAGTTTGGCTCTTTATTGAAAAATCCACTTCCTTTAGGTGAGGAGATAAATTAGGTGTGTTTGTTTTTACTCTCAGAAAATGCGACACCAGGCTTCTTGCATATTGCAGTGACTGAAAAAATAACACACTTTGCTAGCTGGTGTTTACATATATCAATTTAGTTTGGATACAAATTGCTGACAATTCTTTGCTTTGGAGGTGACTGAAAATCTTGGTCCCACATTTCAGGAAGGTGGGATGTAAAAGGGAACAGTTGCTCTCATAATGTTTGCTTATATCCATGTTTTTCCTGAGGTGGAAGACAAAAAAGGTAAAATGGAAAGCATTATTTATAAAATGTAGACTTTCTATGTACCAGGAGTATGAATTAGGCTTAAGCAACAGGTGAGGGTTCAGTAATTCTCATTTTATTGACGTGGTTTGCACATATTAACCTCTTTTCTAGAGCAGAAGTGTTCTAGATGTGCAATTTCTGTTGTGGTTCCTAGAGCCTGGAATTGCTCACAGCAATTCATTGTCCCTAGATTTGAGTAGGAGAGTCGTATTTGATTTGTAGAGCAAAAGAATTTAAAGAAAAAAAATGAGCTCTTATTTGAAAATCTGAGTTTTTTCCTTAGTTAAGTTTGTCATAGGCTCATGACTGAGCTATAGGTAGTTTGTCCTAGAAACCATCATGGTTACCAAATATATGAAATTAAAAAAAAAAAAGGTTGCACTGAAATGAATGTAGTTAAAATTCATAAAGAGAGATTCCTTAATTAACTTAATAAAATTACTAATGGAAGCATTTTAACTGCTAAATTTAATTTACTTGTCAAGATATCAGGCTACAAAGAGGCGGGAAGAGTGGAAACTCTGCTTTCCATTATGATGTGCTCTATTATAGAATAAATTTGCTTAAAATGAAATATATCACAAAAAGCCATCAATGACATCTTAATTTGGAACAGCCAGTTGAAAAGTAATTAGACTGTGAAGCAATCAGTTCTAGTAAATCAGTGTTTCCCTTTACATAAACATACATTTTTGCTATTTATAAATAGGAGAGACTTCCAGAGTCTCAAGTAGCAGGGACTTTGATTGTGTTTCTACTGTATGTGTGTTCTATTTTTCATCACAAAACTGTCAAAACAAAAGGAATTGGGGCTTGATTGGGAATTGATCCAGGGAAATGCTGGAGCAGAGGTTTCATTTTAACCCTTTAAGAACACGGCTCTGTGGAGCCTCCTGTTCCCGCTGACAGAGGTTCATCTGTGATATTAGATTGTCTTTCAAAATTAGCCTAAATCCATATCCAGGAAAGTAAAAAAACTAGAAACACTGGGAAAAATTTCACCTTAAAGATTCAAGTTGTCTGTTCTTGCATTTAGCCTTCTAACACCCTTGGTTTGGTATCCCATATTCCAGGAACAGGGTGTTTGCCTATGGAAAAGCAGCTCAGTGCACCTGTTGTGCCTGGACTTTAAAGTTGGTGTTGTGGGATCTGATCAAGGCCAGGAACTTCTCTCCCAAGTGGAGCTGTGTGAATGGAAACTACTAATTTTACTTTTCTGAAGGGGGATGCTTGTTGCAAGGGAGGAAGGAGGAATTCTGCTTCAGAATCATAGAAGATTTAAAGTGGGCAATGTCCATGCTTTAATTTTTACCAAGATGTTACTAACCTTTTAAACTGTACTAGAACAACAGAGCATTAAGTGAAATTTGAAATAGAGCAAAAGAAATTATGTCATACATGACACGGGACTCCTGGTACAGCTCAGATCCTTGGTGTGAAGGATTTTGGTGTTTTCCTTATTGTGAAATCCTTGAGCTGCACAGATGTGCTGCAGCTCTGGTCTGGGTGCCAACACTGAGGTGGTAAAACAGCTGCTTCCATTTGGATTAGTGCTTGGGGCAGGGGTCTGTGAATGTTAGAGGCACTTGTGGGTGCTCTGGGAAGGGAGAGCAGCATTAAATTATGTTTGTCAATGTGCTGAGAGGGAATACCCAAGGAAGTAAAGCAGGAAAGTGACACTTGTAGTGAAAAATTAATTCATCAAAGTCCTTTCAGATGGGAGTTTCTCCTTCTGCCAAGCAGCCCATGAGTTGAAAGTTTATCTTGTTTTTCATAATTTAAGAGCTATTTACTCGAGGAATCGTAACAGCCAGACTTTTCAGAGTTAGATTTTGGCTTTTCTAATCAGGCAAAATAAAGCTCTGCTTGTCTTTGCAACTGAATTTGACTCTATGTGGTCCTCTCTGCTGTCCCCATTCCTCACCAAGGCAGCACTTTGGAAGAAATGCCAGTGGCATAACTTAGAGCAATGCTTAGAAGGCAACCTGGGATCAGAGCAGCTTCATGTGCTGCAGACAGCTTGGGTGCAACAAAGTGTGCAAGCTCTTTAAGTCTGAACTTATTATTCAGAATGTACAATTGTAAAGGAAAGTGTTACAGTTTAACACAGGGCTCTTGGGAATGTGCATTCAGTAAATATGCTTCTTCTAAAACAGCTTTTTTGCAAGAAGCAAGTTTATTATTCTAATTTCATCTCTTTGGTTTTAAATGCATATATTTTTACTAGTGATTTCAGAATTTAAGATAGAGGCATTAGTGAAAATGCAGAATGTTCTGTTAATTGTTGTGAGCATTCTTCTGAAAACTTCTATCATTGAATGCGCTTTGGCTTTTCTGTCACTGGGAAATAATTCTTTGATGTGCATCTGTGTATTTCATAGAGGTGTCTGAACCTGGTGGTAGTGCACAGATTTTTTGCCTTTAACCTGTTTTGATCACAAACCCATTAGTTTGGGATCACAAAAATCAGGTTGTTCCTTTACTTCAGGAAAGTTCTGTTGGTTTCCTTAGTCAGCAGCTGAGCTGCATCTGCAGCAAGTTTTGCATTTTGGGGGCAGTGGCAGTGAGTTGCTCCAGCTCCTGGAGCAGGAGAGGCTTTCCTGAGCAGAGAGGATGTGCAGGCAGGCAGGGGTGCCCTCCCTAATTACTTCCTGCTGAAGGGCTGTGCTCTCCACATTCTCTATTATGGGAAAAAGCTCCAGCTTTAAAGATGAATTGGTGACTGTTCAGTACAGAATCTGTTGTTTCTGGATTGTGCTCTTTGGGAGTTTTCACCTACTTTTTTCCTTAATAAACTTGCAGGTTATGTTCATTTTTGTTGTCTTCATGGTGCTGTTATGGGGGCAAAAGGCAGCTGAAAATGCTGTTGTTACCACAACTGCCTGTCTTGTTTCTCTTCTCCTGCTGCCTTTCATTCTTCCCAGAGTAATGGGAGAAGGATAAACAGAAGAAAACCCAGTTATATTTTGATGTGAGCACAGTGTGCATCATGACCATCACTTGTGTATCAGAGAGCTTCAGTTTCCTGTTGACTTGGTGGCATGATATTTAACATTCTCTTTTATAAGTTTGTTGTTTACAGCAATTTTGTATTTCTGTTTAGCCTAATGGTTACAGCGGAGTCCACCCCGGAGAGTTCAGCTTCCAGCCTTTGAAGGCCTCATTTGAACATCTTTGCAACTGTAAGGAATGGCTTGAGGCTGTGCTATTTAACACAAAAGAGGAAAAACCCAATAAAAAAAAGAAACCTCTTATTTTTGTTTGTCCTTATTCTGGATTCTTAATGGCTCTCAAAATATATGTCAAAGATATGTGGATCTGTAGTAAATAAAGGCTGGGGCTGTTGCAGCTGTTACTGGAGGGTATGAGGCGCTTTGAAGGCACCATTCCCATTGCTGCTCCTGCTTGTTCTTTGGTCTGTTGGCTTGTATCATACCAGCCACCCTTCCTCTCCAGCTCTTTATGATCCCCTTCTGAGGGGCACAGAGAATGTGCAGTACAAACACATTTTGCACACACTTCAGGTAGCTTTCTGTAGTAATTTGCATTCCATATTGTGCTTTGTCTTCCTGGATTCTTCATTCCCATTGAGTAGTTGATTACTTGGAAGGAAAATTCCATGTGTGGGCCAAGGACCTTGAATTGTGGGGTAGAGTCCAGCCCAGTTCCTGTGTCCCAGTGATGTCGCCCCCTGTGCTGGGTGTGGAATGGCCTGTCACCACCTGTGTAGTGCAAGGTCACTTTATATTTACAAAAGATATTTGCATGGTGTGTGAGTTGCATCCTGATACCTACTTATTCATTTATTTGCACTTCTGTCTATGCTTAGAAACACTGAGGGTTTAACAGAGATGATCCCAATTGGAGCCAATTGCATACTGTGGCTGCCCCAGTGATCCCTTGCTGAGGCGCTCATTTGAGAAGTCAAAAATATGAAAAAAGTCTGGTTTTAATACACAGTATCATAGATGAATTAAGTGATTTTTTTTTCCAGACAGATTACAACAGTTCAGAAATATTGTCATTTGGTGTTGACTTGGTTGTTTTCATTCTTTCCTTCTGACCACTCCCTATTCCTTCATTTTCCTTAGCACAGGAAAGCACAGGTTATAGACTTTATTAATTTAGATATAATGGAAGAACAGGCCAAGGGGAAGCAGCTGCAAGGCAACTTTTAAATGTAAATTATAGCATGGTACATGAACTTGATGGTATAAATCTCATAGCACTTAATAGGTTTGGGACACTGAAATATTGTGTGGGACACAATCTGTGTTGGGAAGTCTCATTTCCCATTGATCTGGATGTAAATATCTTTCTGATTGGACTTGGTTCCCCAGAACCTCCAGTTAATGAGGAGAGTTTCCAGAGAACCACAGTCCTTGGAGCTATAGTTTGTTTTTCAGAGTGTGCTGAGTTGGTAGGGTACAAGGTCCAATCTGGATATGTCTGTCCCAGGGATAAAACTAAAGGATTTTTCTGGGAATCTCTGCCTTTGGAAGGAGATAAACCTTCAGTGTCTTTCTCTGCAGGCACTGAATCACCTTTTGGAAATAGTTTAGGCTTCTTTTGTCCCCACAGTGAATATAAATACTTAAAATATCTTTTAATATAGCCACAGAAGGAATTGCATAAATAGACTTTAGCAATATAATTTATGTTGGAATTTTCTAACTAAATATAGTTATCTCATGTGGTTCCAGCACCTTCCTAACTGGCTTGTTATACCATTGGCTGATGACCTTAACTCTGTTGTCTAGAAAGGGAAAATGAAATTAAAAAGGGAAATGAGATTCCACAGGAAGCAAAGCTGGGGAAGAACAGACTTCTTAAACTGCATGTGGACAGCATTTCAGTTTCAGGCAGGTCCTGCAGTGGTGGGTTCCACTGCCATTCCAGAATAGTCTCATTGACACCCTGGGGGACAAGGCAGAGTGAGACCATGATAAACAAATCTTTCAGGCAGGCAGATGATGTCAACTACTATATATTTTTCTTAAGCATTTCTTCCTAAGAAAATCAGAGATTTGATGCTTTTTCTACTGTTTTTCTTGTTGTTGTTAATGTATGAAGTAGCTCTTGGAGCAGCTGCCTTCATGTGTCTGTGGTCCCCAGGACAGCGCTGATGATAATGGCAATAATACTTATCCCTTAAATGACATTTTACAAATTCCAAATGTTGGGCAACAAACATTAATTAGTTCTCACAAGAGCCTGGCTGTGAAGTAGGTAAGTGCTGTTATTCCCTGGTGGCACATAGGGAATCAAAAGCAGAGAGGTAAATCCTTCAGGGAGTCACCAGCACTCAGGCAGGAACTGAGGCTGGTGACTTTCTGCTTCTCAGCTTGTGTCAGAGGATGCACTGCCTGTGTCACAGCTTTAAAATGTGCTCCTGAATTCACAGAAAATAACCTGGCACATCAGTTCCACTGTGCTTGCACCTTCAGGTGCAACTTACAGGGCTGTGACAGAGATTCACGGGAAATGCTCCTGTGTCCGTCACAAACCCAAATTTTGCTGTTAAACTATTCTTTAAAACTATTCTGTGGGAATGCCCAGAGGTATGGTAGGCAGAAGAATGCAGAGAGGAAGTTGAGGTGTCAGTGTGATGAAATTATCCACACACAGGTCAAAATGGACTTTTTTTTAATGCAGAGGCGATATACCAGGTGTTCAGAGTGATGTACCAGCAATGCCTGCTGATGGTGCTGGGAAGAGTAAAATCATAAAATCAAAACCATAGCAGAACAGTTTGGATTGGAGGCGACTTAAAAGCCCATCTTGTCCCAACCCCTCTGGTGTAGGCAAAGACACCTTCCACTATCCCAGGGTGCTCCAAGCCCAACCTGGCCTTGCACCCTTCCAGGAATGGGGCAGCTGCAGCTTCTCTGGGCAGCCTGTGCTGGGACTTAACCACCCCCACAGGGAAGATTTTTTTTCTTAATATCTAATCTAAACCTGTCCTCTGTCAGTCTGAATCCATTACCCTTTGTCCTGTCACTCCATCCCTTGTAAGCAGTCCCCCTCCCTCTTTCTTGTAGACTCCCTTCAGGTACTGGGAGGGTACAATTAGGTCACCCCTAAGCCTTCACTTTTCCAAGATGAACAAAATTTGGGGATTTTTCCTACCTGTCCTAGATTGTCATGGAGACACTTCTAAAGCTGTTTTGATCACTATGTGCCTCTGATTGCTGTACTTGGATTGAGTGAATTACTGGAATACACCCTTCACAAATCCTTCCTCTTCCCAAATTCCTGGTTGTAAGCTTTTCTCAGAAGTCACCAGCATTTTTTTTTCCAAGGGAGTTGTCACACCAGGGCAATGATGGTGCTCCGTGGCCCTGTGGCAGCTGTTCCTGTATCCTGGTAACAGCCAGCCAGAGCCAGAGCTCCAGTGTTTGGTAGGCTCTGGGTCCATTTATAAAATGAGTTCCCCCCAACAGAAATTTTGCAGTCTGTAATAAAATCATGTTTAATAAACCATTTCTAGCTGTCTTTCACTGCTGTTGTATCTTAAAATAGTTTTTATTGATCAGCAGATGTGGCATCTCTGAACATTCTGGGTTGCCATAAATGTCCCTTCTGTCTTTTGGTGACCCTGTAGATCAGATATCAACAGCTCAAGTTCTGCATTTCCTGCTGGAATATACATTTCTGAGCGGGATATTTTGCATGTCTGAAATCCAGAGCTTGAATACCCACCTACAAATGTCCCTGCCTGTGGGAGAGTGTTGGAACTGGATGAGTTTTAAGGTCTTCCCCAAATGAATGCATTCCATGATTAATCCCAAATCACCTTTTCAGTACACTGCCCAACTCTGCATTTAAGATGTCATGGATCAGATCAGTGGAGCCAAACTGACTCTGCTTTGAATGCCTCTCTGGCTTTTGCAGGTTCTGTTCTGCAATTGTTTCTTCGTTTTTGTGCTGTGGGTATTGGCAGCTACTTTGACTGAAAGCTGAAAATAGCAGTTCCTCACAGGTATTTTAAAGTTTGGTACCTTGAAAATATATAGTAAATCAATTATCTTTGAATTCCATACTTTTTGTTGTAATTTTCCATCCATTCTCAGTTAACTGCTTGTGCAAAGCCAGAAGAGGAAGTTCAGAACTGTAGGCAGCTTCCTGGCTGTTTCAGGGACAAGGCAATGGATTGAAGCCCTGTATGAATGCTGCTCACAATAAAGGCAGCTATGGAGATATTTGTCTCTGTTTTTATGAGGAGCCATAGGATCATCAGTAAACATGATGAAATTCAAAAAACTGTGAAGAAGAGGCACTCGTGTGTGTATGAAGTCAATAATTGCAACAAACCCATATTGTCTTGCAATTACAAAGGTGCCTGTGCAGTCCATGTTGGTATTTGATTAAGGAGTGAGGAAAAAGCTTAGTGCAAGCCAAATACCTTCAAAAAACTCAGCAGAATCTGTGTTCTGAACGTACTTGAGTGAATCCAAATACTGAAACACACATGACAAATGGAAATCATGTAGTGCTTGGAGACCTCTACAACTTCAAATCATTACTCACAATTTATTTGCTTTTCTCTCTGTAAATCAAAACTTTATTGTTTGAAGATATTTATGGCGTTCAATTTCCTCTTTTTTTAGTGGGGCTGTAGGAAAAAATTGAACAATTTCAGTGCTTTGCCTTTCTCCTTCGTTTAGTGTGTTCTGTAGCACGTGGAAATGTGTGCAGGTGTATAAAGAAAATAATGTCATGTAGTTCTTAATCTTTCATCCACTCAAATTTTGCCTTTTCCTTTTTTAGTTATGTTCCCATCTTCATCCTCTTTGCCCTTCTTCCTGTGCTCCTATTGTTTCTCTTTATTTAAATTTTTGCTTCTTTTTTTCCCTCTTCCTCAGTCCTGTGTTCCTGGAGGTGAAAGTCTGGCACACTAAACCAATGTGGCATTTCATTCCCTGATTTTTATGAATCTCTTAATTTTGTGCTCTGAGTGCAGGTGCTGTTTTCTGATGAGGTGAAGAATTGGTAGGGGAAAATACAGTTAGCAGTGATTAATACCCAGTGAAAAATAAAACGTGAGAGAGAGGTGAAAAATGCCAATAACGAGCAGGATCACAAAACCAGGGAATGAAATGGTCCATTGATTTTAGTGTGTCACCTTTTTGTTTCCAGAAATGCAGGTTATAACTCCCAGTGCAGGTTGATGGTAAAAGGGGATTTGATCTCATCCTAGTGCCTGGGTTAGTCCCTGGTTTATGGCTGTGACACAGTTGGGTTTGGGTGATGTGTCTTGTTCAGGAAACAGAATCATGGGACAGCTCAAGGATGGGATGTGAAGGTGCATCTGCTGCCTCATACAGGGAAAATACCCTGTGGAATTCGGCGGGAGTTGGACTTACAACTTGCACAGACCCTGCATTTACAATTTAAATAAAATCGGTTGCATTCGGCTCTTGTGTTAAACAGAATTCTGGAGACTAAGCTCAAGGATTCACAGCAATAAGAATTCTTGAGATACCAATCAAATGTTAATCTGTATTAAAGGTGAGACAGCCACCATGTCACATCACATTAATCATTGCTTTGTACACAATCTCAAACACAAAAGTGAATCGCATCAGTCCAGTGCTTAAATTTATTCAGTCATTTCTAAATAGGACCAAATCAGTAAAAAGTAAAAGAAAACACGGTAATAACCATCACCTCATAACTCACTGATATCTGTGTCATCTCAATTAGAATTTAAACTGAATTTTGGAGAGTGTAAGGCCAACAACACTCCCTGTGAAAGAACAACAGTGCTTCCAAGCATTCAAAAGCTGCAGATGTTTGTTGCCTTGTAGTTTTGAAAAATTCCCTTTCCTTAGCTCTGCAGTGTCACACTTGAAAATATTCAGGTTGGGTTTTTTGTTCTTTACATTAAAAAATTAATGATCTTGAAAGTATTATCATGTTTGTTTTAAAGAAACTATTTCCTACCCGTTAATTAAAAGTTATAATTCACCATCTTTTGACCAAGTTATCTTAAATCTTAATCTTATTGGTAATGGGTACTGGGTCAGATTCAGAGAGAAATACAATCCTTACTTAATGCAAACAGTAAAAATATCAACGTTTCTAGAGATATGGTTGAGTTCAATTCATGTGCTGTACTAACTCTGCCTGTTAATTAGAAATATTCTCCTACTTATGCAAGAATACTGGGGGAAAAGGGCATTCTCTTCCTCATCAGATATTCCATGGGAATCACAAATAGACAAAACCAGGCATAATATGATGACTGTTTTGTTATTAAAGCACTTTAATAAGGTTAATGCATCCATATGAATGGTTTGCAAAATAAGTTTCTGTAGTTTTGAAGGATGCTCTGGTCTAGTACAGTAATAAAGAATTTCCATGTGGGGAAATAGCCAACCTTTTAATTTTGGTGTGCAGAGTTCTCCTTTATTTTCCATTTATAAAAAGCCAATGAAATGTACAGTTCGAGAAGCCTGTGGAGAGTAATTCTCCTTATTCTCCTTGCATTCTGGTTAAAAACTGGCTTATTGTGCTGTATGTGAGGAACAAGTGAGAAAATACTGACTTTATATGCAAAACAAGGAGTAAAAAGTAAAAATAAAATATGGACCGTAAAGGACAATTTATGCCTTGATAAAATGTAGAGTTGAGCACTTTTTTTTCTGCTCTGACTTTTTATAAACGGGAGCTAAAGCTGACTGCAAGACTAAAAGAAAAGAGAAAATCTTTCTGCATTGAAAACTGAAGCAAGTGGGACCTTATCTATATGCATTACTTTGATTTCAAATTATTTTTAGCATGGCTTTTATTGTACTCATTGTTACGTACATAAATCTTTAAAGTAATACGTTTTGTAAGAAATGGTCATAAAAATTTACAGCCAGTAACTTTTCCCCTGTCCCTTACAATGATATTCTACTAAAACCATTAAATGGTTCTCATTAATGCCCTTTAAATGATTGTGTAATGACCCACAATCGCTTGTAAGTGAACAACCATTAAAGAATTACCAGTTCTTAGCATGCTTTTAAGTACAGTTTAAATACATGGGAGGCAACGTACAATATATTAGAAAAAGTATTAAATTTGAAATTATAAAAACAGGATGGCTACAAAAGGAAGGAGTGTGTGGAAAACCTCTCCTGTGCTGACCACAGCCCTCAGAGGACACTCCAGCAATGTTCCTTGTTGCACATTTCCAGCAATGCATCCGTATTTATTTGTTCTCTACAATCACTTGGGTTTATGAGCCTGATATTGAAGTGATTTATAAGGAATAGATTGACACCACAAGGGTGATTTCCATACAAATATGCTGAAATACAAATCGCATCCGTACCTAATGACAGTTATTGGGGAGTGTGACCCACCTGGTGCTTGCAAAGGGCAGCTCTGCTCTGAGCCCAAAGACAGAAGGAAAAGTCATCACTTCAGGGGGTTGCAATATGAGAGAGGGACATCCCTGTGCACAGCTGACCTTGAGAAATCCCAGGAATGTTCAGATCTGGATGTGAAGAAACGCAAGTGTTTGAAAAGACGTTTTTAATAAAGTGCATTTATTTAATTGGGGGGGTCAGAGGCACTTTGCAGCATCTTGCCACTGCAATTTCAGCCCAACCCATTGCTATGATCCCGCCTGGGATGAGGGAGCTGCAGTGGCAGCTCTGTGGGTTGAAGGGGGCACTTTGCAAATGGGCCCTTCCCTGTAATCACAGCACTTCCAAAAGCTAAATGCCTTTCACAGCTTGGGAATGGCCCTTGAGGTTTGCAGGCTGTGGGGACAGCCCACGCCCAATGCATGCTATCACATCCAAGCTGCTGCCTGGAGGAAAACAATATTCAGCAATATTTGGCAGCTGCCCCATGCAGCAAGGTTGCTTCTGAACTCCAGTCCTTGTCCTGCAGAGGTAGGATACATAGAAACCCACCTCATGATCCGAATACACTTTCTCTTGCTAATTTGATTCTCTTATTCCTACAATAACAAGACTCTCTGTTCAGCCTTGTAACCTTGAAATGGTAACGAAGGAAAAGGAATTTCTGTTTCTTGAAAGCAAGAGTGTTAGGAAGTGGAATGCTTATTACCTGATGTTTTGGTAGTTTTTCTCTGTACTAACTTCTGTAATGCCAGTATTTTGCTTTAGGTAAGTGGACAAATTTTACTTGACTTCTCAAAGCTTTAGGGTTGCAATGGAGAGAGTGAAAACAACATGAAAAATAGGTATGTGTTTGGGTTTATTTTTTCCTCTTTTATATCTGAGAGTTACGTGTTTTGACTTTCTCTGTTAGCAGCCTGGCTTGCCTGTTGTTGGCTTCAAGTGCAATTGATTTAATTCCAGATCACTTAGTCCAAGAGGGGTTTGAGTCTAGAGCTCCAACAACCTTGTGTCCAAACCACCAGGATGTGGGGTTGTGATTTTCAAGGAGTGCTCTCTCTTTTTTTAGTCCTTGACAGAAATTCACTGAAGCCAGTGTGTGAAATATTTCAGTTCTATGAAATTTCATCTAATCAAATTGTTCTAGTTGGTTATGCCCACTGCTGAGAGTATCTGACCACTGGTTTCCAAGGCAGCAGGCAGCCTAACATCACATTAGACTTCTCAGAATACTTAGATACACAAATTTCAGCAGCAGCAACAAATGCTTTCTGTCACATTGTATTTCCTAAGAACTGGATTCCTTCTTCTTACCACTGCAATCTGCATATTTGTCATGTCCTTGAGTGCAGAATGGGACTAGATAGAGCTGCCAGAACAAGAGTTAAGCCTATTTAACATATGAGACCAGTAGAGTTTCATAACATTTGGTTTATAGATACTTTTTGTGCATTTTTCTTTAAACTTTCCCAACTGAACCACACTTGCTGGTCCTTATCTGCATGTTTATGCTAACAAACTGTGATCCAGGTATAGTGCAGCCATATATTTAACCCACCTGTCAGTAAAGCTGAGTTGGATGTTTTTAGAATATCAATCACCATAGTAGCTGAGTCTTATATCTTATCAGTGTATCCTGAGCAGCTACTTTGGGTACTGCCAAATAGGTCCTGGCTAAGACTCAGATCAAAAGATCTCTGAAAGTTTTCTGAGAGAAAGAATTGGGTGCTACAAACTGTGTCAGAGCCCAGCTGGACTTTAGAGGGGTCTGAGTGATGAACAGTCTGGCAAACCTGTAAATTCATGTGCTTGTATGGGCAGTGATGGGGTCTGGAAAAATATCTAGGCTCTCCAGCGTTGGGCAGTGAGCAATTCATATCCCTCAGCGCTCCAAGTACGGGGAATGAAGTTTTTTAACAGTAAGAGAGGGTGAAATGCACCCAGAACATGTCATGAGAAAGTAGTTCTGTGGAGGGTGGTGCCAGAGACAACTGGATGCTGCTCCAAAGCAGAAGAGGATTTTGGTGGGAAAGGGAGAGAATAACGTGCATTCCCAGGACTGACAAGACTGCACAGTGTCATGGCATGTCAGGTTTTCTGTCACAACATTTCACCTGGCAGGTCCCACACAGGAGCTGAGCCTGAGTAGTGCATGGTGGATCCAGGCTTGTGGAGTGGTGTCGCACAAGCGTCTGGCAGCGCAGGAACAACAGAGGTATGGGGGATGGAGACGTTCTCTGAGCCAAGGCAGGGAGATGGAGTGCTCAGACTTGTGTTTGCTCTGCTGTCCTTTCCTGGGCAATGAGTTAATCAGGAGTGCTGCATGGATGGCTCAGTCCCAAAATACAGATGTTTGTCTGTATGGCACAAGTGGACAGTGTCTGTGGTCTTGCTTGGCAAAGGAGTTTGGATGCTGGGGATAATCCTCCTGGAGGAGTTTGCTGGACTAATTAAATATTAAACAAAGATCTTTGTTTCTAATCTGACTATCTGGACTGGATGGAAATACTGATGGTTTGAAATATATATATATATATATATATATATATATATATATATTACTGGACCACAGTGAATTGGTACCTGAAGGAAGATTTTATTTAAGTGTGTCTGTGATGAATGCAGTTCTGATATTCCAAAAATCTATGTACCGCAGACTGAAAATAGGCTTTTTGCCAAATGGGAATTGAAACGCACATATGTATTACACTATTTGCCTTAGAAGAAATTAATTTTCAGCCAGAAGCAGATAGGATTATTTAATATTTATCTTTAGCTGCATGAAGATGAATCTATTATTTTATTTTGTTATTTTATGTGTGGTGTTCATCCAAATTTTCCTATAGGAGGTGCTGATGTATTCTTGTCTGTGCTGCATCAAGGTTAAAGAGTCTTCAGCTGTAAAATTTCTCCAGTGACCCCCAGCAGAGACCATCCTTTTCCTTAGGATTGGGAGGGGGCCGGGGTTTATCACGAGGGTGTGCATGTATCCAAGAAGTGCAGGGAGAATTGGGAAGGGAGGAGATTCTTTCCTCAGTTCCTTTCCAAGTTAATAATATTGGAAAATTAAAACATCTCCAGCATTAAAATTGAGCAAAGGGACTGGAATAGTGTCATGTGTCAAAGTTGACTGATTTAGTGCCAGGGAAAGAATGGACTGGAGTGGATAAAGTTGCAATCTCACAAAGGACATTGTAGCTGGGACTGTTAAATATCAATGGAGCATCACCCTGCCCTGTCAGCAAACTTCCATATGACCAGAGTGAGAGATGCTAAGATGTCATTTCATGGACCATGTTATGTGCTGCTTACAATGAATATTTCATCCATGGTGCATTACATTTTTGATAAATTGTAACTTCCTGGACAAAAGTTTGGTTAGCTTCTCTCTAGTATCTTTTAAAGATCTTTAAGGAGCTGATTTTGCCCCAAACCCACCAGTCAGCAGGAGTCTGTAGCCATGTGGTAACAATTTAAATTACTGTAACAATGGCAAGTCTCCTTCCTGTAACTAATAAATGCAATTTATAAGGAATGTTAAGTAGCAACTAACAACTTACTACTTTGAATTTCAACCAAACTGATTAAATAATTAAAGTAAATTTGTAGAGTTGGGGTGGAAGGGAGGAATGGTGGGAATTGTGTGCATTTATTCAGACACATAGATACATATAACGTGACCCTTTGGCTGTGTCAACAAGAGAATTTTGGAGTCCATTCCCCACCTGCCTTGTCCCAATAACAGGAAAAATATTTTGAGGTAGCTTAGGTTGTTTACAGCATAGGATCAGAATAAATCTGTTTCACGGAGGTGTTAATAGAGCCAGAAAGGGTAATAGTCTCAAAACACAGAAGTTGCTGGGACAATGGCTGGGGCAGAATGTCCTGGTACTGATGGTTGGCAAAGAGGTGCTCCTGGATTTAAAATCAGAGAATATCCTGGGTGGGAAGGGACCTGCACAGATCATCATGAAGTGATCCTGACCTAGAGGAAGGTTTTAAAGCAAGCATCACCTGGCTCTGCACAGCACAGAGCAATTGTGGAGGGAGGGAGGGACTTGTGCCCTTGTGAATTTCACTTCCTGTCTCAGGACTGGGATTTGGAAGGCAGTTTTCCTTTCACAAAACCCAAGGATTAACTTTATCCAGCTTTTGTATATTCAGCTAGCAAAAAAGCATTTAGATTTTTCCCCAGATCTTGTTGTGACTCCCAGTTCGTCTGCCTCAGTTTTCCACGTGGCACAAACAGCAGCGACTGAAGTTTGAAAAAATAACATGAGATTATATTTTTGGTACAGATTTTGCAGATTCTCTGTTCAGGAAGTTGCAGAAATACTCGATTATGAACATTGCCTTAATTTCCTGCTGGATTCCACAGGGCTGAGTCCTGTGCTTGGAGAATTCTGGTTTTTTGTTGTCTGAGCTATAGCCTGAAAGTTCTCCAGGTTGTACTTGCTGTGTCATGTTGAAAAAGTAAAAAACAAAGTGAGAAGGAAAAGCAGAAAAGTTGTGAGTCAGAGGCTTGTTCTGTCAGATTTTTTACTACCAGCCCTGTTCTTCAATCCTACAAATGGAATAGTCAGAAACACTAATGAAAAAACATCAAATATTTAAGGTTGCAGGATTTAATAATAGAAATCTTCAGTGTGATTTGCCAGGCCACATGGTGTGTGTTGTTATCCATTTAAAATAAAACTCATAATTGTGGCCCTGCAAAGACTTTGAAATACACCACTCTTCGACAATTTACCCATTTTGCTGTTACTGAGGTCTTCAATGGGTTTTTAAAACCAAATAGAGCTGTGTACTGAGTTCAGGTATCTTTCCAAAAGCCTTTCCTGAAATTGAATAATTTATGTGACTTTCCTAGGTCAGTATTATGCTACTGATAGAGAAAGTGCATTTCATATTGAAGACTGAAAGAACAAAAACCCCAAAGCTTTTCCTTTATGAAAATACAGTGAGCAAAATATAAATAATCAAATATTAGCTGTTTTTTATTTGATTTCAATACATTTTACTGTAAGTTCATGGCATTCAATAAAAATATAGAAATCTAGGTAAAATATTTATAAAATGGTAGGTCCATACATGGTCGTTTCTACTAAGTTGAAAATCCTTGTGCTCAGCCCTTTCATATAGACTCAAAGGGACTCCAAGTGATCCTGGTGTCTGTTTTGATGCCTTTGGCGTTAGTTTCTTCTGTGGATGAAAGAGGGTTGTTGGAATGTGTCTGGGGGACAACTGAGGTTCTTCCATGCTTTGGGGTTTACCTGGGACTGTCACACTTACATCAAAGACTGCAATTCCCTGCTACAGCTTGATCCATTGCCATTAACAAAGGATGTATGCAGTAAAATATAATTGGTACCATCCCTTTGTCACACTGAAATGATATTTTTGTGTGGAAAATGAAAAATTTCAGTGTTTGCACTTCACAAATTGTCATCCCTTTATGTATTGGTGCTTGAGTTATAGCCTTGCAAGGAGCAAAACACCTCTGTCTTGCCAAGTATGTGTTAAATTAGTGTATGAATATGGAGACTCTCATTTGTTACTTAATTGATCTGCAGGGCTCTCTGATGACAGGTGAATCTGAAAGTGTAGGTAGTGACAAGAAAGTTTGGGGTTTACTTTCAGGGTAATGGAGTAAAAATGATCCCACAGCTGAATACTGCTGCTGGGGGTCCCCCAGACTCAGGAGATCCTCTCCTCCTTCCTCAGGCAGGCACAGGCCCAAACACCTAGGACTGGCCTCTGAATGCCATAAAGCAGCCACATTTCTTTCACCTCATCTGACATAAGGTTTAGTTTTCTGTAGTTTTTCGACTTCAAAACCTTTTTCTGTGTCAGTGCTAGGAACTGGTTTTGTTCTCCTTGCCAATAAGGTGGCTTCCTGCATGGGCACAGTGCAGCGGAGATGTGCTGAAGCTTCTTGTGCTTGATATTTTGATGTCTATGTAAGAGGATACCAGATTCTTAGAAAGCTGAAACTCCACTGAAAATCTGAGGCCCCTGATTTTCAGCATTGCAGCCTGGATAAGGAACATGCAACCTGGGCTGAGTAAAAGCAAAGACAGCCTTGCAAGAAGTGCATATTATTGTATAAAATTTACTGCAAAGAGGAGTGATAGGAATAGAAAACATATACAGTAGCTTGCTACATGCTAGCAGGTCTTTTCTGGGCTCCTAAATGTTAACTGGGTAGTCATGTAAGTTATTACACTCATTAAATTAGGCCACAAACAAGTCAACAATGATTCAGCAAAATGGTTTTGTTTGTATAGTGCAGGGAAGTCTGATAGATAACCAGTCAAACATTTATGGCTAAATGGATGAAGATTTTAACATTACAGCCTAATAAAAACCCCATACTGTGTGATTAAATAAGAGGGAAAGCAGTAAAAAAGAGAAAGCGTAATGATGGTAACATGTAGGTCAGTTACAATTTAATTGTCATTGCACTTCATTGCGAACATATCAATTCTCTGCTGCTTAGCTGAGCAGAAAACAACAACTTAACATGTACAGTGGGCCCGTGGTTGCCTGGCAAGCCCCCACTTCCATCACCTGCCTTCCACTACTTCCTTAACAGCCGCGGGAAGTCTTCCTGCCTTAATAGCAGTCATCCTGCTGGAAGCTCCTGCTGCTTGTGTCCTCGATGCATCGCTGAGCAGTAAATTTACTTCACTCTCTCCGTAGAAGCTAAAATTAGGCTGTTTGAGTTACAACTTCCACCAAGGAACACCTGCTTGCAGATTTATTTTGGTTTATTTCATGGTTTCAAATCAAGATGGCTTCACAGAGGCAATACTCTGATGGACTGTATGGGAAGAACACAATGGCTGATCGTTTTTCTCACTTATCCAATTTATACTGTGGCTCCTTTCTGTGTAAGGTTTAGCTTCATTAACATTAATTGCAGCTTTAGCAACTCCACAGAACTGCTTATTCCTGCCAATGTTTTCCAGTATATTATAATTCAAGTGGTACTGAAGAAAGCTGCAGGAGAAAAAATAAACTCTGGTTGGGTTTGTGCTTTTTTTTTTTTTTTAATCTGGGTAATTCAGTGGGATCTCAAAGGGCCCTTGACTTTGGCACCTTTTTAAAATGTTAGCTCTAAAGAATTGTCTGTCTGGCACGGTTATGCTGATCTATAGTAAAGACTTAACAGAGTACATAACCAAACTATTAATTCAGGTGCCTAAGGTGACATATTTTATCCAGCTCTGCAGAGCTGATTTTATACAGAGCAGAACATGGTTCCCATTTGGATGAGGGAAAAAAAATCATATAAAGTGAGGGGAGAACTGCCTGGCACCCAGGGAACTTCAAAACTGAGGCTGAGAAAGTATCTGTTGGAGAGAGAATGCATTCAAATATGGGAATATTGTTGAGTCTTTTCTTTAAGGGGGAGATTTTGTGCTGGATCAGCAAAACCTGCCAGTATTTTTTGAGGCAATCTCACTGGCCTCCACTTCCAAATCTCTCACAAGCTGCAGCTGGGAGCAAATGGTTACTTACTAGTGGAACTTCTGAGCTGCTGATTTCTTTGGGCCATCCTTTGGCAGACTCAGGTTTGTGCGGATGGGAAGCTGCCAGTCAAACCTGATTCGTACTTGGCACAAGTGCCTGTTGTCGCTGTAGCCTTTAGCTGCCTGGAATTCCTGGGGCTGCTTCCTCTGGACACATCATCTCCCCCAAAGAGGGTTATGGTCCCTTTGCATTGGCCTTTGGAGCAGGGTCAGCTTTCCCAGGTAATAGGCCTCCCTGTGACATAATTTAATGGCAAGTGTACTCCTCTGTTGCACCTGAGAGCTCTGGGAAGCTTTGTGCCTTGTAGCAGCAGAGTCTGGGCAGCTCCCTGTGGAGCAGTTCATGTGCACAGCCCCCACCCTGGCTCAGCATGGCCAGCACCTAATAGGCACCAAGGAGCCCCATTGCAACAGCCTGCATTAATGGTTTAGAGGAAAGTGCTTGCAAAAACCAGCCTAGATAAAATACCCAGATGTTTATGGTCAAAGAGTGCATTGGGAGCCAGTGAGGCAGTGAAGGCCTATTTGGAGTGTGCGTTTGGAGGCTTAACAAGATTAATGCCTGTGTGTGTGAGCTCGCACAGGCCCCACTGAATGGTGCTCCCACCATACCTGGGAGTTTTGCTGCTTAAAAGTGAAGTTTGTGTTTCTTCTCAGTGCTGTGAAACCAGGGCACTTTGGGCTCTGCCTGTCCAGCAAAAAGAGTTGCTGTTGGGAGAAAGGTGCCTTTGGCTCCCTTTCTGGAACAGGACACAACTGTAACACAGCTGTTCCACAATCACAGTGCTGCGATATTTACCTAATTTTGTCTGGTTTCTCATCACCATTACCCTGGTGATGTGACACACTCTCTGCTCCGTTAGGCAGCAGCTACAGTAAACCTGACAACAGCCAAAGAACCTGCAGAATTTTTCCCTTCAGCTTTTGATGCTGCAATGGTGTCTGGGCTGTACAGGAATGAAAGGAATGAAGCTGTAGTTTGTTAAAGAAGCCCCAGAGGATGGGAACGACAGCCCTGCTCTGCAGTGGAGTGGGGGGTTGTGCTTTCTCCAGTCACCAAGGAACATCTATAATAGTTTTCTTCCCTTTGCGTGTCTGATGGTTCCATCCTGCCTCCTCACACAGCACAGAAATATGTAGAGCAACCTTTAGACTTCTGGGATAATGATGGCAAATTCTAGAGAAATGAAGACCCTCTCCTAGGGGTAAAACCTAACAAGTCTATCCTACAGCATCATACCCAATGCTTTGGCTTTCTTGGGTACCTGGCTGGTATTCATGAATCAATTCTTTCCTGTGTAGCTGACAATATTTGTTGTACTTTGATCTCCTGCTAATCCAAGGAATGGCCACAATTGTCATCTGTAAATTCAGCAGCACGGACCACCAGGCCCATGCACACTGTCCAGCTGTGTTTTCCTAGTGCTTTGGGGAGTTTGGGAGGTGGGTCCTGCATTTCCTAGCCAGGCTGCAGGTGGGGCATGCACTGCTTTAGCTGCTGCCATTGGTACTGTTCTATACCTTGTGACATAATTTTAGGTAGCTCATTAGACTTATGATTGATGACAGCTCAAAGAGGATCTACAGCTATGCACTGACATTCATGCTTGGCTTTTAAATATCAGACTCCATAGCTCCAGATCTCTATTTTACACTCAAGTGCTCCAAGCCCCATATTAGTGCATCCCTTCTTCCTCCTCCAAACTAATGTATTCCTTTAAATGTACCAATATTTCAGTAGTTGGGTTTTAAACAAATTCTGCATTATTTGCCCTTTTCTTACACTGCTTAATTCTCAGTTGAATGTTAACAATCCTCTCCACTGAGATATAAACATAAATAAATCGTAAATATTCTCTTTCCCATTATGTTGGACCCTGGCTATTCCTTTTTTTTTTTTTTCTTCTCCCTTATTAAATTATGTTTACCTGAATACATCAGGTTCATTTCACCTAGGCAGGATGTCCCATTAAGCATGACAAGTAGAAGGTTGTGAGATTAATGCCCTTCTTGAGCCTGAATTAGCATGTCAGCATCTTTTCAGCCCTGGGACTGGAGACCATAGGAAGCATGCCATAATGGACCTTAGCCTTTAACTGAACTGCTCTAATATTATTCCTATAACAAGACTACTTTTAAAGAGGCTCATTATTGGCTTCATTAGATATGTTACTTGCATCGGTAGCTGTAGTTACTCGTATAATATGGGAGAGGTTAACACAGCGTATTTTTTATGTATTATATGGCATATAGCTTGAAGTAGCCAAAAGGTTTATGGCGATGTAATTGGTAGTTAGTGTGAAATTTGTAAGACAAATAGACAATACCTAGGGTAACCCCTATAATCCTCTCCTTTCAGTTTTTTACAGCCACCAAAGGGCCTCATTAAAACAGCAGTCAGCACCTTAGTGAAAAGATACAGTGCTTATAGTGCCCAAATTTGACAGAAAATCTGCATTTTGTAAATCTGACACCTTTGATAGATTATACAGTGTGAAGCCATTGCTTCTAAGCATTATGATAACGCTTAAGGTTCTCTTCTGAATCCAACCGTGCTACATTCACTGGATATAACAATGTGAAAAAGAGCTGGTTGAATAAAATAAAGCATCCAAGATGGAGAGGAGCTTTTTTTCCTTTGATACAAAGCTCATCTCATGCAACAGCTATGGTTGATATCCCTGGCTCTGTTTGTACCCAGGGATATGGGCATATAAATACTGGCAAAATAACTGTTTAATATACAGATGCAAAAAGGATCTATGCCTTCATTACCCAGTTTATATGGCTGCTGCAAGGGAAGAGGGTGCACAGTGAGGATGGTATTAAGATTTCTTTGCTGGGTTAGAGGCACAATTCTGCTCTGAGTCAAACTTGTGAGAACACGGGAGGATTCTATTGGCCCAAGTGAATCCTGTTGTCACTCAGAGTGCTGTAAATCTGGTGTAATGCACTGGCTTACATGGAATTAAATAGACAGGCAGAATGAGAAGGAGAATCTGACCCAATGAGGTTATTATTCTTTTAGCTTATTTGTAACAACAGTGAAACAGAAATGAGCTGCATACACAGAGTATTGGCTCCGAGTGCTGTGGTGGGCGGAGAGAGTTTCAGCTCTTAAGTGTTGAGGTGTAATCTTTGATATTTCAGTTACTCAAAACCAGATTTGGTAGAGTGAACTATTTGAAATGAAGCTAGCACAGCTTGTCGTGGTTGATTAGTTGTGACTATTTGGTCTAATTACAAATGGCAACCTCTACCAACCTGGGGTCCAAAGGAGTAATTATTATTTCTCCTCCATTTAAGAGGTGGGCTTGAGCCTTTAAAGCTGCAAAAATTTTTTACAAACTTGCCAAAAATAAAATGAAAACTCACTTAGCTCCCATCCTATGTGGTGGAGGAAGTTCCTCTGGATTTCTTTGCTCAGGGGTATGGAATGTAGGTTATAATGCTTACACAAGGCTCCAAATGTGACAGCTGTTTACCTCTTCATCTGGTAATTGAAAGATTTCCTTTTAAATTAGAGCTGCTGTAGACAAAGAATGGAGCAGAAATTGCATTCAGTTCCCTGGCAAAAATATAGCACTGATCATTCCAGAAGAGGTATTTCCAGTGTAGCCCTTTGAACGTGGCAGAAATCCTACCACAGAGTGTTGCTAAAATAGGAATGCAAACAAAAAACAGGGAGGTGTTATATGTTCCCTTTTATTCCCTTTTGTAACAGGATTTGTTCCTGCCTTTGGTGACTCTCCTGTTCAAAAGGGCTGAATCAGTCCCTGCAGGTAGCAAAGGTGAAGCGACACTGCTGAAGTGCTCAGTGATTCAAGGAAGTTTAATTTAGAGCTCTTAAAAAAAAAATATAAAAAGCAAATATTTGAATTGAAAAATAAAAACTTCTGAGGATAAACTTCCACAACTTGGAGTTTAGGGGATTTTGTTTGTTAGTTTTCAAAATTTCAAGTTCTAGATGTACTTAAATCCAGTAGCAAATAGGAAATCACTGGAGCTACACTGGGGATTAATTTGTGGCTGTAGCTATTCTGTAATAACCTTTCTTCATACAGACTTAAAACTATAAAATCAGTGACAATATCAGAATTATTCAATAATTTACTAATGTCCTTTAAAAAGAAACAAAACCAAACACCTCTTTGGCTGAATTATCTTTATCCTTGAGGTCATTCTCTTCAACAACAGAGTTCAGGTGGAGCATCACCCTATTTCATTGTGGTTTTCCCAGGGCTATTATCACAAACAGTCACTATTTTTTGTCAGCACAGAGTTAAAAATGTGGAAGGGTCGAAGTTGCCTGTATTTGTGATGATGTGAGGAGTGTCTCCTGCTGCTGTGGTTTACCTGAAGCATCATCACCAAAGGAGTGACTCCTTTTAATTGCATTCCTTGTTTCCAAGTTGTCCAGAAATTGTGTGTATTTCTTTGGCATTTCTAGGAAAACTCTTAGAAACAGAACCTTTTGGCTTTCTTGTTTGTTGATAAATCCCCTCAATCCAGGCACACATTTTGGGTGGGAAAGAGATGGGACAGTGGAGGTGGTACTGAGGATTTCTGGACCTCCTTTCTCAGCCAGGGAGTTTACTAAATCACAGTTTAATTATTGAACTGACCATGGTACTTGTTTAAAAATTAACTTTTATTATTAAAAAAAAAAATCAAAAAACCTCCTCATGGATTGCAGCCCTTGCCTGGAGCAGGAAGTGGATGTTTGTTCCTGTATTTCTTGTGGAGGGTGATGCTGTGGAATCTGAAGGGCCTGATTTAACTCTGCACGAGGATTCTGAGCAGCACAGAACAGCAAATCGTCTCAGGCTGTGCACACCAGAAGGGATTCAGTTGTGAGCAGAACAGGGGCTGGCTTAGGTGCAGAGAATATTGAAATCTGGGCCACCAAAAGGCCTTTGAAATGAATTTTCTTGCCCAAGTTCAGGATGTGATCAATGTGATGGCTCGCATTGCAGGATGAGCATTTCTGAGTCTCATGTCTGGGGGTTTTAATTCAGTGGATTACTCACATCTGTTAGGTGGGAATTACAGAGTGCTGGAATAATGTATTCTCGTGGTTTAAATCTATCACTGCCAAGGGCTACTGAATAGTAAGTATCAACATCTGTGTTACTTCTTTGAGTTTTCTGATTAAATGTGTCTAAACATTTCAGCTCCTACAGGAAATAAAAATAAAAGTAGTTTCAAGGCAGTTGAGGCAGGATTTCAGTGGAATACACTAACAGCGGACATTAGTTAGGACTGTGAGTGTGATTAGCCCTAAATAACGTTAAGCTGGCATTGTGATTTGTATTATTGAAGGGACATCAGGCTCTTGAAACTGTGAATAATGAAGTAAATATAAACAAAGGTACCTCTATTTTGACAGTGATGTTCTACCTCTCCTTCCCTGCATACACAAAAATCATTCAAATGCCTTTTCTTTCCTTGACAAAAATATTCATTAAAAACATTTCACTGTGCTGCCTTTTAATATAGCGCGGGCATTCAACCTGCGCAGGAAGCTCCCTGGAACCACACAAATACTGTGTAATTATCTTGTGGCTCCCTGCTGGCTGCTGCATATTCCAAGCACAAAGTGAGCAGCACATTTCTAGAGCCTGACTTCTGTCTTCATTGTCCCTGCTTGGAATATGAAACTCCACTTCATTATAGCAGACCTGATCAAACTTGATAGATTTAGCCATTATTCTTGACTGTGTCAACTTTCTACAGCTTTTTTTTTTTTCCTTGGGTTCTTTTGTTTTGCCACCCAGGGACTGCATCTTATTTCTAGGAACTCTGCCTCTCTTTTTCTCTCTCTCCTTCCCTCCCACCCCCAAACAAACCAAGGTTTCAGCAAATAATGCTGCTTGGGCATCATGTGATTCGAGGAAAATAAGGCTTGCAATTTTTTCTCAATTGTGCTTTATGGTTTTTATTGACTTTTTTTTTTTCCCAGTTTGTTTCTATAAAAAAAATTATACTGCAATATTGACAGACAATACAGAAAAGCTTTGAAAATCCTTATTTTCTGTTAGTGGTACTATAAATTTAACATTGTGAGGGTTTTTTGTCTGTTTTATGACAACTTTCAAGTAGCACTTCAGAGTTCATATTTTCAAGGCTGATTCAGACAAATGCATCTTATCAAATTTTATAAATCATTACTTTGTTTGTTTAACCTTCAGATGTATCATCACATTTTCATTGCAAAATGCATTAGATCATTCTTGGGGCAAATACAGACGTTAATGGGACTGGTTTACCATAACAGATTGCTTTGTAGTTTTTGAGAGTTGCTATGCAACAATAAGGGATCACAGTGCAGTTAAAACCCCTGATTTTTAAAGTCCCAGGTGAAATATGGAGTGTTTTCATGGATCCCTTGAATTGCCACCAAATGCCTGAGCCAATAGGTGAGGAATTTGTGTCTGAATTTGTAAGACTCCAGTGTCAACCAACCCATCTTTGCTGTTATTAATGAACATGATGAGGACAGCAGTGAAGCTTTTCCAGCTTTATATTTGCTCCGTAGTATTTGTTATATCTACGCGTACATTTCATAGGCAGAATCAATGTGGAAAAGCACTTTATAATTAATTCTTTACATACTAAATAGCAATGTTGCATTGTTAAAATTTTGGGAAGAGATTAGGCTGCTTTCCTTTTGTTTCTATTTTGGCTGCAGATTAAAAGGTAAAGGATGTCTTATAATTTCCAACAAGTTTACTGAGAGAGTCTTATTGAGTATATTGTTTAGCAGCATTTAAAAACTGTTAACAATTGGTGAGATGTCTTTTTTTTTTTAAATTTAAAAAATCATTATTTTTTTAGAGTGGCATTTTCAGTCTCACCGAAAGCTTCTCGGCATCTTAAAATGTAAATTGCAGAGAAGCAACACAAAGGATAAAGAGAAGATTTTGAAGGCAATCACAGTGATCACTTAATTCAGTCTCTGCATATCCACTTGGCATAAGGTAATTAGAGTGCCACATTGCTGTAAAGACAGAAAGCTTAGGCTACCATTCTGACTCACCCAGACGATAATACATGATTAGAAGTCAGTGACAGATCACAACTGCTGAATGACCCACCAAGGTCTTATCAAGGGCAAATCGCATAATTAGCATGCACTTGGCTGGCAGAGGAGTACAGTGCTATTGTTCTGGCACAATCAAATTAGCCCAGCCAATGGGGTCACTGTTCCATGACCTCAAAGACATTTCGGGGTTTATTTTTCTACCAATAGAAACATAACAAAAAAAGAAAAGAAAAGCCGAACCCCCCAGCCTGCTTTAAAGTGAGCCGAAGTTCCCGCAGACACTGGAAATGCCCATTGCAAAGGGATTTTTGGAACACATTCTGCCAAATCCTTAGTTCATCATGTATGGAATAAAGGAGTCTGCTAATGCAGTCTGACCTTGGGGGACACACATGTAATGGAGCCACTTTGACAGAAATCCGAGCATCCAGCCAGACCTGGAACTCATTTATCCTGGATGTGGCCGCAGCACCATGCACATGACGGGGGAGGGGGAGCCTTCATGCAAACACAAAATCTTCTCTTCATTATGATAATTAGCACAATTATCTTGATTTGCTCATTTTATCTATATTTTCCCTAAGGTTTGGCCATTTTTCTTATGTCTCTCTGCTGTTTCTCCTGAGCAGGGCTCTCAATGAGAGCAGGAGTGGTTGGGCTGGCAGCCACCAAGACTTGAGGCGTGTCTTCCCTGGAATGCCATTGCTCTGTGGCACAATGCAAGTGTTCTCTGTTTCCCCCTGGAAGACCTCTCCTGGCTTTCCAGTGCTCACTGTGCTGGTGAGGAAGTGCAACCTTCCCTCCTGGCAGCACAGTTCTCCAAAGCAGTCAGAACCATTGGCCCTTATTTCTTACATAGATTAAGAATTGTTGGTATAAATGTGCTTTTTCCTCTTAGCTCTCAAAAGAGAAACAAGTATTTGAATTGATCTGCACACTTGTCAATATGCATGGGATAGAGGAAAGCCATTGGAACTTCTAGGAAAAGCAGAACGTGGCTTTTATTTTTATTCTCTTCCATTGCACTGAACATATTTGGGCTGTGTATCCCCACCTCTTCTGGATAATTGGATCAAAAATGTCTATAATGAATTGTCTCTGCCCTGCCTGGGCCTCCATCACCGCTTCTACTCACTACTGGGTTTCTTAAGGGTGGGTTAAGTTAACTCAAGGTAGCAACTCTAAAATGTTTATATTTCATGAATTTAAAGATGAGCCTTTGCATTCAGTCAACACGGAAATGAAACACAGCATTCAAATTTCTTTTCAAGGATTTGGTCCCAGGCCTTTTGCAGATGGGAGAGTTGTTACATAGGGTATTTGAGCATGACAGACTGTTTTCAGCCTTCCTCCTGGTTAATACTGCATCATTGCAAACAGTATTTATGACATCACAAAAAGCAGGAATGATGTCACAAATGGAGAACTGACCCTGTAGCTTTGGACACAGGAAGAGGCTACAGAGATGGGATCTTGTGACTTTTTTCCTGTTATAACTAGTCTTTGTAGAGAGAGAAAAGTAATAAGTACTGAACTGATGCTTGTTCAAATAATATATTTCCAGTGTTTTACTGGGCATGAAATTTCACCTTAGAGCCAATTAAAAAATTCTAGCTGTAACTTGGCTTTGAGTGGACTGGGGCTTTATGCTGCTGAGGCTGCCGTGCTTGTAGCCTTGTAAAAGAGCTTTGTGATCCTTGTCTGTTCCCAAATATACTTTTATAGACAAACTACGGTTCTTTACCAAGTTATGGTTTGAGGATGAAATAGGAGACTTTACTAGAGAAGGGAATTCAAATTACAGTGAGTGATTCAGGGTCTTCCCTAAGAATTAATTCTGACAATACCTTCCATTTATTGTAAATAACTTGACTGAGGCTGCGGAGTCTGTGCCATTGAAACTTTTCCTTGGCTGGCAGAAAGCTTATTTCTAAAGGTCTCGTTGATTGTGCAAACACAGGAACATTTTCTTTCCTTGAGAATTAATATTGACTGTGTATAGAGTGCCGGCAGTACTCCATCCAGCCACAAAATCATATAAACATATATAATTACGCTGAAAATCTAATCTATTCTTGGATACTTAGGCCATGTGAGAACTTTTGTTTCCCTGCATAAAATGATAAATTATATACAAAGAAGCAATTATGGTTGTTCTTGAATCAGAGAGAAATGGAAATTTACACTTTGTAAATATAGACCTGCTTTTCCTAAAAGGCATTTATTTCTACAGTTTTGTAAAGGTGTATGTTTGTATCTGGATGGATGTCAGTGTGGGGATTTTTACCTCTCTGTGTAGGAATAAAATGAAAAACTGTGCCTTTGTATACCCTGCCTGTGTAGTTGTATGTGTGAGCATGTAATAATTCATAGTCCCATAAGCTCTTGGTGGACATTGCTGCCTCAGTTGCTCAGCCCCCACCATGAAAGTCCCCTAACAAACAGGATTAAAATTCACTCCTTTCAACCATCCCAGGCATTTATTCCTTCCTTTTCATTGAGCTACATTTGTCTGATTTAACAAGATAAGATTTGAGTGCTGATGCAGCCCGTTGTTAATGCAGCAGCCGCATCCGCCATACCATCGACACTGTGCATCAGAGGGATGCATAAATCAGGTATTCAAAAAAAATTAGATATGCAGCACACCAGTTTTATAGTCCCAGCCTCAGAAATTGAAATGGCCCAGATTAATGTATTATATCTTACACACTGTCCGAGTGAATCAACTTTAATATATTGAACAGATTCGCAGAACAAGACTTTGTTATCTAAGGAGCACTCGGAAGAAGGAATTGACCTGAGGATTTGATTTGGTTCAGGTAGTTCATGTTGTACAGCAGCATTTGAATAGTTTCACATAAAAATAAAATTTGTATCAGAAATATTTCACATCATTCTGGGCTTGTTCGTATTGCGGCTCTGCAGCAGGGCAATATTAGAGAAACAATGTCCAGCAAAAAGATGATTTTAACCTTTGCTTCAGACATGTCAAAACAATATAATGTAATTTTAATGCAAACTGCTGCTTCAGGCAGAGGCGCCTCTACACGCTGACTTGAACTAGTTTAGGTTTATGCTGAAAATGAAAAGCCCATTGAATTTCATACAGAATGGAAATGCCACAATTTACACTGGGTCTGTGTTCTCTTGGAAGCTATGCAGGGACAGGGTCTGGCTCTATCTCTATTGATAACCCATAAAACAACTTTACCTACATAATCAAGGGCTGATGAATGTTGATGTGGGTGGGGGTGTCCCTTTGATTGTGATTTACCAGCACTATTAGGGCAGAGTGGGGGGGTGGCTGTTTGCTTATTGAAATAAAACAAAAACCTGATGGAGCAACATAACAAGATATCCAAGGTGTGTGTTGAAGGGTTGTAGAGCACCTTTGCAGAGGTGTTTATCCTGTTTATTCCTTGCTCTGAATTATCCAGTTCCTGGGTCATTTACCTGTAGTTAACCACAGCTGTATTTTTGAATGAGTGGTTTGGTAGCTCCTCTCAGTTCTGTGCAAAACCAGATGGGGTTTACTGGGTAGGGGGAATCACCTTGTGCTGGAGTGTGAGAGTACAGCCACCCCTTTCCATGTGGGAATGTCTGTAAAGGGAAAGGATAACTCGACACTTACCTTGTAATTGTGTCATGCTAATCAGCACTGAGGATAAATGCCATATGGAGTATTTGTCTGAAAGGGCACCAGGCAGTTTCTTTGGGTGTTTGTGCTCCTGGAGGTGCAAAAGGTGCTGAATACGATTTGAAAATTCCCAGGCATCTCATTGTACTGGAAACCAGTCAGAGTCCCCTGCTTCTCAGGCATCCAGTGCCTCTAAAATATGGCCAGGGAGGACTGGAGTCTTTTAAGGCTACCCTTTTAGAGCATTTTATGTCAGCCTATTTGTGCTGTTTACAAGATGGATGTTTAAAGAGATGAGGGTGGACTGGGGCTGATGTGATGTCATTATGGAATAGCATAGACTATAGGAACCATCCTGTAGGACTGTACTGCAGCTGAAGGTGGTGTTGACTTATCCCACAGAAAAGCAAATTAACAGCACAGGGGGAAGCCAGTCCTTGGCTGGGCTTTTAGGGAACAGGGAACGCACAAAGGCACAAATGTAGTGCTACAGTGACCATGACCATGAGGGCAGCTGGTGGAGATGAGTGGGGCCTTTTTTTTCAGTCATTTGAGACTCTCTGAGGCCACTCTGGGCACTGGACAACTTGAATGTTTTTAGCCTTGTCCAGAAGATACAATACAGCCTGAATGAATTTCCCAGTCCTTATTTTATTTTCCATAACAACTGTAATTCACATTAATATAACGGAAAGTAAATTGTAGCAAGTGCATTGTCTTTTTGCCTTTTGTAGCTTGAAAGCAGAATAATAACAAATTAGAGTAGGTTCATATTATTTTTCAACATGCAACATCCTCCTCCAACCTTTTTGCCTGCCCCAGCCACTTTATATGACTTACTGGTCTTTCTTCAAAGAAAGAATGATAAGGCCTGGTCCAACTTTGTCTACCTACACTGATATAAATGAGGAAGATTATTATCAAATTACCATTTATTGTGGGCTGCTGGAAAGAGTAATTTTTCAAGAAAACCTCAGGGTCAATCAGCCTTGAAGGAAAATCTTGGTTTTTCAACAAATTCACCATCCTCTTGTATATAAATAATCACCTGTAATTAATGTTAAAGATGGACAGAAATTCAAAGCAAAAATGTAATTTTAAGGTATGTTTACCCTTAACTGTGAAGATCTGGCTCTTTTGCTCAGTGTTGTTCTTGAGTGTGGAAACCCTGTGCAAATCACTGGTTTTCCTCAAATGATCTAAATGTGTACTCAAATTGTTTGATGAGCAGGGAGGACTTCAGTATGTCTTTGCTGACCTCACAGCTGAATTGCCCTGGCCTTTGTTAGCTCTCTGTCCTACCAAGAGTAGCTTTCTTTAAAACCTTTATTCTTTTTGCGAAAATTGGATCTCATCAAGTTTACAAATGCATATTATAAACTTGTAAATCAGTATGAGCGGAAACATCCAACAGGATTCATGCCACTGTTCAAGTGCCTAGACAGTTCTGGGAACATTTTAAACCCAAGATATTCCAATGCATTAAATATAACTCTTTAATGCTGCGGAGTCTGTGTCTTCCATCTGTTCCATCAGTTAAACCCTACATTGGTCTATGAAGTTATTAAGCATCAGCCAAAGTTCCAAACAGATCTACTTTGTGGAAATCCTATGTTTAGTAGGAATGTTATTTATCCCCTTATGGAAAGGTAGAAAATGTAGGCAAGAGGTGAATGATGTTCTTGCAGATGGGCTTTGCTCACTGATGGGTAACCTTCTTCCATCAAGATGGAGCTCTTCCCTGATCTCACATTTAATACTAAATTTGGAATGCTGTAGCTAATAGAATTTAAAAGTAAGGAAAACATGGTTAAGAAGACACAACAAAAGGGAGAGACTTGTGTCTTTTGACAAAGTTAGAGGTGGCAGCAGTTTGCCACTGTCCATGTTTCTCTCTAGGACACTTGTCAAGGCAGATCCATCTCTGGGGTTTTGGAGACCATGGAGAGTTATGACAATGGACAGATCCCTGGCTGTGGGTAACAAAGCTGTTATTGGTGCTGGCATAGTCCTAGAAATTTCCTTTTGACATAGTCTTGGTTTCCTTATACCACAAGGAATTTTAACTGAGTGGCTTTCATCCCAGCACCTGTTTTTCCCACAACTAGGGAAGGGATGGGATTGCTCCAAACATAGGGAAAGGTGTGCTGATGATAGTATGGGAAGTGTGCCTTTCAGGGTTGTCAAACACCATGACAAGGTTATCTTTATTGGATCAGAAAGCAGAAGTCTCTTGACAAGAGAGAATCCCCACCTTAAGAACTTCACAACAGGAAGAAGCAGAATTGCCACCAAATACCCTTTTTCAAGGTGTAATGAGTAAGCTGTCCCTTATTAAACACCTTTGCAAGTTGGGAGTCCTTAAGTTCAGCATTAATTTGTCCTGAGACACATGTTCATCTTGGCTGGGTGTTTCTGCTTGAGAAACACAGAAAATTGCACAGAATGGCTCTATAGGTCAATCTTTTCAAGCCACACTGTGCCTATGTCCTTCCTTTTAGATTCCACTAGCAAAGCTGGGGGGTTTTGTGCAAATTTAGCTCCCCCCCCCCCGCCCATGGCTTTCTGGAATCTCCTTCTCCCTGTGGAACAAGCTTTATGTGTGACTGCATAGAGAACAGCCCCAAATCCCAGTCTCTCACACTCCCTGTCACACTTTGGATTTGGACCTAACTTACTCTGACTGGGAGATAGCAATAGGAACAGAAACTCTGAGTACTGAGATTGTGGCAGGTTGGAAAGTTCCCCATGGATACCCCATTCTTGGTAACTTCTCATCAGGACCTTAGCCTCTAAAGCTTGTTTGTGGGATAAGAAATTTAAAGGAAGACACCAACACCTGCATTCCTGGACGTGAAAAGTGCAGCAATGCCAGGGTTGGAGGGGCTCATTTTGAAAAGGAACTAAGTAACTACATGTTAGAATTAAGCAATGATTTTCAAAATGCTTTTGAGAAACACACCTAACAATAAAAAGTATTTTTATATTATAGACTGAATATTTATCAATCCTGTGGTACTTGAAGTATGCTGCAGTTCAGATGGTTCTAGGCTGGTGAATAAAAATGCTTTTACAGGTGTGTGCTTTTCATGACAGCCAAGCTACACCTGAGCTTTCCTGCAGAAGAGTCTGTGAACAAATGTCTGTATCTGAGACACAATTGGCTGTTGACAAGGTAGGCTCTTTCCCCGGTCTTCCTCTTCCTTAAAGAAATAATCTTCCTTTGCAGTGCTGCCCTAGTTTTATACTCCCTTTTATTCCCAGCAGTTTACATGTCTGTGTCATCCAAAATATTGCACTTGCCTCATGGGGTTATTTTTCTCTTTATTTATTTATTTTCTGGGCTGCAGCAGGATTTCTGCATTTCTGCCTGACTTTCTTCCCGGATCTTATTTTGCTACTGGTTCGTTCCAGCACCAGGATCCACAGAACTGGAATGCTACTGCAGCTTGCTCTCAGACTTTATTTGGATGTAATGCACAGTCTGAAATGTTTTATAGAATAAAAAATGTAAAATTCCTGTAACACTGTCCTGTAACACTTTAACATTGACTTCAAAACTGAGGAAAAAAAAATCTAGATGCACATTCCATTTCAGGCTTTAAACTTCTTCCTCTCCTTTGCAATTACATGTGAAATGAAATTAAATTGTAGAGTGATATTCTGAACCTAAAAGCTGGTGTAATTCATTCTATGCCCACTCTGTTGGTTTTTTTTAATCTGTATTTTTAATTTCTTATGCAGAACTTTATCAGTCTATCTTTAAGAACATGTCTAGTGGAAAAATCCAAACCTCTTCCTTATCAAGTCTTACTTCTCAAGTTTTTAAAATGACATTTTAATAGAGGAGTTATTTCAATTAATCAATTTTTTAAAAGTAATAAGTGTGCCTGGAATGCATGGAATGTCAAAACATCTGGTTCTGAGATTTTTGCAGTGATTTCTGCAGCGCTTTTGAAGGATGGCAGCTAATGATATGAATCAGCAGCCCCAAAATATTCCCTGCTCAGACAGTAGAAACCTTCTTGAATTAGATTTTTTTTTTTTTTTGATGTAGGATTAAAACTCAAATGGAAATTTAATGGGCAGTAAAAAATAAATTAGTGAGATTGAGCTGGCAACATACAGCCATCTATGTTGTGGCTGTGAAAGGTGGCCTGAAAAGTACTTTCATCAAGGTATCTTTTTGGGGCAGTTTACACTGGATCTGGTGGTGGTGTTCCGGAGGAGTCAATAAGATAAACTTTATGCTGATTTAAAACTGAATGAGTTGGGAAGGAAAACAATAAGCAGAAGAAGAGATTTTTTTTGCTGGAGGACAGGATTGTTCAAGTTTCCAGCAAATGTAGTTAGGTTGGTGACATTTTTACTGAGGTACACAAGCTGATCAGATGAGTGTTCCTGCAGAGAATCCTCCCCCAGCTGTCACTCACCCTTCAAGTCAGATGAGGACAGGACATTTGATAAAGTTGGAAAGAAGAGAGAGAGGAAATCCTGTTACAACTTCCAGCTATGCCTTTGGGGAAAGCACTGTTCATTATTTCCTGATGCTTTTTAGGATTTTCCATCATGTCATTCACCTCTTTGTGGATAAATATTTCAGTGTATATCCTCCAGTGGCTGTGACTTCCAGATACCAACTTTTCTTCTGGCAACTAGGGGAGAAGATTTTATGTCTTATTTAAGAAAGGCTCTCCCCCCTCCCTGCTCCAGGTGTTTATGGGAGCACCTGGCTTTAGGGAACCTCAATAGTGCTTTCAGAGCGTGAGCAACTTTGTTGTGCTTATTTTTTATTATTTATAATCTCATCAAAGGATAGTTTATAATAAGAAGGGTGAACTTCAACCCTCTGTGATTTAGGTAATTTACAGATTTATTTAGCATCACAGTAAATTGGATTGCTTCTGGCTTTCTTAGAAAGTAGTGAGTTTGTAGATCAGAAAGTTTGCAGCTTGTTTCTCCAAGGGCTGTTACACAGAGTGTAGCCCTTGATGAAGTAAAGCATCTGTGATGGTAATTTCCTGGGACCATTTTTCAGGAGGAGGCTTGTTGTGCTCCAGCATTTGATTTATTTACAATTTATCAGCTTTAGATGCATGGTTTAAATTGCTACCAGTGTGTTATTATATGTGGTACTGTTCCTTGTGCTTTATTCCCTTTGTGGCTGGAGCCCAGAGTGGTGGAACAAGAGGTGGAAATTGGATACCAACCATGTCTGTGTGGAGAAAAACATCTTGTGACTGTTCCTCCTTCCTCATAATCCTTCCTCCTCATCTCTCCTGTGATGGTCTGACACCCACCTGCTCCTTTCTCCAGGGCTCAGGCCTGTCCTGTACTCCTCTGCACCTGGCCAAAGGATGTTTGATGTTTTTATTCCTAAGTTATGGCTCTGAGCAGGCAGGAGATCTCATGGCAGCTTTGGTGGTCACAGCCACCTAAACCTGAAAATGTTTCTTCAGCCCATGAAAACCTTTTCCGGCTCTGTTGCATTTTGTGCTGATACTGCTGTGCTCTCTATAGGTGTCCTTTTGAGTGTAAACATACCTCAAAATGTTTTACAAAATTGTTGAGGATGTGCTAAGGAACAAATTAGAACAAGTTGTACATCTGGTTGTTACTAAACAAAGTCCATGGATTTCCTTACCACAGGACTTGAACAAACAGCATAATAATCCAAAGCAGGGGACCATTTTCCAGGTTTGAAGCTAAGGTATGAGTTTAAGCCAAAAATAATAGTGACATGTTCAGGAAAATCAAGATTTTTACTAACACAGAATATGATCAAAAGTGTGCAAACGCCATCAAATGCACTTGCCAGTGATGGGGGGTTGGTGTGAGTAAAGTGAATATCTCAGGTCTTGCTATTTGCATGTCCTGTCACTTTATGTTCAGAGATTTTGGTAGTAAATAAAGTTGCAGGCAAATTTTCATATGAATGGAAATTTGGCCATGGTAGCCTTGCAGTGACCCTTAAAAGTGAAGATTTTGATATAATGCTTTCTTAATGAATATTTTAAACCAAAGAAGTTTTGTGCAATTAGTTTTAAAGTTTCATTGAGGGACAGTCATACTTAATTCACTTGGTCGGCTGAAATGGGTAATAATTTGTAAATCCATAAGTGGTCGAAGTGTCAAGTTTATGGCTAATATGGACTGTAAGAGTTTTCTGTCAAGTGTTAATGATAAACCCACTGCCTGTAAAAACTACAAAAGGACAGTGCCTCTTTAACAGGGACTACTGTTTGTGCTCTATGGAGCTTTGCAGTATTAGTAAAGCAGCATGAAAGAGTTGATTTTCATTTTATGTTGTGCTTGTGAGGCATTAACATGATGTTCTAACACTTGTAAATGAATACAGCTCTTGCCTAATCTGTCATTTTAATGCCTTATAGATTTTATTTCACTCTGTGTTGTACCAGATTCTCAATAATAATAATCAACTGCTTTGTTGTTCTCTTGCAGAAATTAAATTTCTGTAGTGAGTGTGCAACTAATAAAAGATGTTGCTTGAGGAAACAAAAAATAAATATGATGAATCATAAAAGTTGTATGTAGGGGGTTGCTCATATATGAAAGACAATTACTGAAGCAGTGGTAAATTCATCTGATTCTCATATTGTCAACATCTTAATAACTCTCACAAAGGGTTTGCTGGAGCAGCTTTGTCTGTGTTGCTGTCTGTCATCAGCACCATGACCCCCATGGACACTGATGTGTGGGAGCTGGGTGGGGGAGCCTGGTACAGGAATATATTTAGTGTTTTAAAAGGGTTCTGACATGACCCTGCTGCGCTCTTGCTGAACCTGAGAAACTGCTGCTAAACCAGCTCTGCCACCTGTGTAAGGCCAGCCTTTTGTCCCCTAGTTCTCTGTGGGGTGCAGCACCACAGGGGGATGTCCAGGAGCCAGGAGAGAGGAGCTGTCCTTAGTGTGTTGCTCAAACTAACCCTAACAGAGTGAAGGGAACCTTGTTTGCCACAAGTGTCTGACTGACAGCCCTGCCTGGATAAATACAAGCTTCTAAATGTGGCTTCTGAGAATGTTAAATACAGGTTAGGCTTTGGCTTCACTCCTGGAAAAGCACAGAGAGAGAAAAGCAGGAGGAAAAAAAATTTTGTACAAACTCCTGTCTTGAGATGCTCCTTTTGGATTCTGTTGGGGGCTCCTTACTCTTTCGGCAGTGCAGTTCAGTACAAAATAGTCTGTGACTGTAGGTGGTGTATGGGTCAGGTTTGGGATTAAACCACCTGCAATATCAGATATGACTTATAAACAGATACCCACTGTTTACTCCTTGAGGGATTACAAGTGCAGGTGACTAGTAAGCAATACCATCACTTCATCCTTTAAACCCCTTCCTTCCTAAGGGAGGTGGCTGTGACCAGGGAAGTTGTGTGATGGGTCTGTAAATGCAAAACTTACTGTTTGGTGTTGTCTGCTCTCAGTGCACCCTCCTCTTTTGGCTTCTACTTGCTAATTTCCCTTTCCAGTAGTCAGTGTTGTAATTCCTTCTGTTTGATGAAGTACATGCAAAAGGATACAAACAACCTTTTATAGGAGAGCAGGGGAATTAAGGATGTTTAAGGCTCAATTCCTAAAACAATTTTGCATCCAACTGTTCCCATTAGGCATCAGAATGAAACAACAAGAGTTCCCAAACAGCTCGGTTTCATTTTAGTAGGAACCACAGGATACCCAGCAGTTCTTGAAACTGTTGTTTTTTCCCCCAAAAGGAACTTGAACTCCCCTAAATAACCAGCAACTGCTGAGGAGAATGGAGTATCAGCTTAGATCTCAGCTGTGATCCTGCAGCAAGGAGGGGCATTAGGCAGAGAATAATTTCAGGAGGGTTTATATTGCTACTGCCAGTTTCTTATTTGGTCCAGAGTTGGTGACATCAGGGTTGCATGGGGACAGAACTTCTGCTGTCCTCTAACACAAAGTGTGGATCTGGAAGAAAACCTGGATGCTGTCTTCTCTCATGGAAAAGTCTATATTTAGTGATGATGTTAAATTTGGATACAAGCAGGGAAATCATTTACAGAAAGGGTTTTTCTTTGTTCACTGCTAACTGGCCTTTGATAGCCTTACATTTATTTATGCTGGCACAGATCTAGTGCTGCCTGTGGGGCTGCTTGCCAAAGGCCAGGTGTAGGTGAGGGCACTGTAGGAAGAACCCAGATGGAAAAAAAGTGTTGAAAAACTTGTAACCACCCCAGAACACACCTGCTTCATAAAATCAGATAATTCAGGCTCTGTTAAATCCAACATCTGGCCTAAAGCAAGCTCAGCCATGAGACCAGACCAGCTTGCTCAGAGGTTTTGTCCTGTGGGGTCTTGAAACTCCAAGGCTGAGCCTGCACAACCTCTTTCAATGGCAGGATTGAAATGCCTTGGGCACCTAATGGAAACTCTGATATTGGCTGTTATGGTGGGTTTGGGTGAAACAGTGTCTGTAAAATCAGGGGCTGACTCTTGAGACAGGGCTCTGTGGGCCAGCAAGCCCTTTGTCTGCATCTGAGCTTTGCCTTGAACTTGCCGAGTGCCTTCCAGCAAGTCACTGTTACCCCTCTGTCTCAATTTCTCCAGTTAAAAAACGGGGATAATAATGCTTACCTACCCTACAGGGTGTTGTGAGGATTAATTAGTTGTTGGTACAGCATGTGAAAGATGTAAATAGCCACATAAATGCTGGATATTATCATTATAATGAGAACCACACAACACTGGAAGACAAGAAATGGTCTCTAAATAGGCTGCATGTGCCATTGTAACCCCCCAACAAGCACATCTTCTGGGGTTTGTTTGAAACACCAGCAGGCACCAGGCTTCCAAATCCATAGTTTGATGCTCTGCTGTAACACTGAACATTTCTTTTTCTCTTGCCAGTTATTTTTTTATAGTCAGTGCAAGTTAGAACAACAGTCCCAGGTAAACATATGTAGTGGTCCTGCTTGAATAAGCACTTGCTTTTATGTTGTTTACATTAAATGTATATGGATCATTAGGAGGACAAGGTGACGCAGTCAGTTATTCTGATGGCCTCCAGGCACTTCACCGCTGACACCTGGGTTTGAATTCCAATTGGAGTTGACCCAAATTATTGTAGAAGTGAGTTTGTCCTCCTGACACTCAGATTCACCATCCAGATGTCTACTATAGTAATCCACACTTTGACAGCACTTTATTGAATTATATTGTGTAATTTAGGATATAATCTCAAACCACCCCCAACCCAAACCCATGAGGAGGACTTGTCAGGGTTGCTGTGACACGCCAGTCACTGTGCCACCAGCCAGGGCTGTACTGAGTGATCTCAGCAAGTCCAAGAGCGAAGCACCGTCACTGGGAATGTTAAAATGCCCACCCAAGAGTAAAAATTCTGTCTTTATAACTCTTTGTACAAAGTAGGACTCTCACCATTGTCATCGAAGTCACTGGGTCAGATCTGATTTCTTTTTTTCCTCTCTGTATGAAATGGAAAAAAAAAATGCTGTTCATAGATTTCTGTTTAATAGTGTTTGCCAGACAAAGTAGAATTTTCACAGCACAAGTTCTATAGCTCGAGAGTCCTATTCACTCAGCATTTATTTTATAGGTCTTTTATCCACCCTTTCTGGCTTAAAAAAAAAAAAAAAAAAAGAAAAACAGGGAATTTACCCACTTAAAATAAGCTTTGCACCAAAGCTGTCTTCTGGGGATTTTTTGTAGTGTTAATGAAATCTCAAGAAGACATTAATAATGATCTTCAGGCACAGAACTCATGAAATTAATATTAACAGCTAAAAAAGGAGATGTATTTCCCACTCCATCAGAAAATATATACACTTCCCTTTCCATAAATACAGTTTCTCTCAGGTAATATTTTATACTGACATGGGATCCAGTTGTGTGAGTGTGGCTGTGGGAGCTGAAGCTGATGTGTCCTGATGCTGCATTTGAGGCTGGATTTGGCTGCAGCTCTGGGCCACTCACTCCTCTCCCTGTCAGAATTCCCTGTGCTTGGACATTTTTGTGCACAGAACATCAGGCAGGTATTGTGAGGTGTTGAGATAGTTATTCCTGTAAAGGTTCTGGAGGAGGAGCAGTTGGATTCCTGGGAAACAGTGGGTTAGGTTTTGTCATAGTAAGAGTTATGTGTACAAGTGTGCAATGCCTGGATATCTGCGTGACCAACCAGGACATTTTAAGGCTGTTTGTTTTCCATGGTTTTTACAGTCTTCTTTTATTCAACTATAGGTTAATAAGGAAATGCAGAGTAAATCCAGCCCAGCTTTGAAATTCCCAGTGTGGAACCATTTTATGCAAGCTCAAAGTCAAGACTTAAAATACTTTGATTTCTTGCTCACCTACTGATCTAAGCAGATTTTAATGTGCATATTCCCTCTGACAAGTATCAATACATTTCAGAGTCACAAGCCACCCAGATGGTGTGGAGTTGTGAGGACACTTCGTCAGGAAATGTTCCTGCCATTAACAACCCATCCATCTACAGCTCACATGGCCAGGGAATAAAGTGCTGGAAGGTGGCTAAAGGGAGTGTTTAAAGGGAGTGGTGAAAGAAAGAAACATGGAGGGGCATTTTCCAGCTCACTCAGAGCTGGGCTGGAAGTTGTTGTCATAATCTTGTTAATACAAAAAATCTTCATGGAAAAGGAAGGTTGCTGTGGGGCCACTGATAAAATTGTGCCTGATAAAATATGCTTTATTTTAGCATTATTTGTTCATTTTGCTCTTATATGTGCTTGCTAGCCACGTAAATGTCCAATGTTTTTAATTTAGCTAAGTTGTTAGCAGGGGTATCTTGTGACATGAAGTCCTGTAGTCTACTTTTTCACTGTAAAAAAAAGAAAAAAAGCCATGTTTTGAATTTGCTACTGTCTGATTGAATTAATTACATAATTAACTTCTTGAACACAACAGGCTGAAAAGTTTTTTTTTTTCTGCTGGTTTTAGGTGGCTTTGCCATGACTTAGCAACACAGGAGAATTAATACTCAGCCAGGGTTCAGCTTCATGTGGTTCAGCACAGAGATCATGTTATCATTCTGCTACCATTCCTGCCTGCAAACACTTTGGCATTCCTGTGAAAAAGTTGAGTTTTGCAGCGCTTGGAGTTTATATTTAAAAAGAACCACCTCACAAGTGTGATTCTGTCTGGGGATTGTTGTTGTTGTTGTTATTGTGATTATTATTATTATTGTTGTTGTTATTATTTCTCCTGAATAATGATCTGTATGGGGAGTTTTGATGAAGGATATTTCTGATGAAAGATGATTGAAGGCACTTGCAGGTGGAAGTCACAGATTCCTCTTGGATGGTGACAGTTTCCAAGCTCTGTATGGCAGATTTTTCTCTGGCCTAATATGTAGTTTATCATATTTCTCTCAGGTTTTATGTCTGATTTATCATTGCTTTGAGTTCTTTTTCTGAGAATGCTCCCTGCACCCAGCAATGAATAAATGCAAATGGTTTTTTATGGTGTGTGGAAAATGACTCAGTATTTTCTTTAATTCATTACAGTGATGAGAGTATTTCTGGAGTGTACAAATGTTTTTTCAAAGCATTTTTTCAGGGTGTATAAACCATTCAATTGGTCACTAAGTCTCTCTTAAAGGAGGGTGAGCATAATTTTCAGCGGAACACATGGAACCTGAGGTGCACATTACAGCTGGATGAATTTGGGGTCTTGCTTGGTTTTCTGCAGGTTTTTGGCTGATGGTTGTTTCAGGGTTTTTTCCTTTGTGGGGGACATGACCCAAAATTTAAAACAAAACTGATGGGAGGCATGCAAACCTACTGGCATATCTATTGAAACTAGAAAGAAGAATGCTTCTCCAGACCCTTGTGAAGCAATATTGTTTAATTAACCCTACTTAAGCCCTACCTTGTGAAAAGGTTAATGGGATTTTTAATGACCTTGAGTGGTCAAGGCCTCAATTTTACATTTCTTCTGAAAGAAAATGGAAAATAGAACAAGAAAGCTGTTCAAAATTCTGTGAATCTGTGGGGGAAAAGCTGGTTTACAGCAACAGTTCAGGTCATTTCCTATTTCATTTGAAATGGTTTTTCCATTTCTTACCTTGGGCGTCAGGTGGATGTTTGATGCAGCTGGGTGTGGGTTGGGTGGAGATGCTCTGCAGGGAAAGAGCTGAACATGGAAATTTGGCAGAGGTAGAACACTATCCCCTCACCCTCAGGGAGTATGTAGAGTCCTGCTGACAAGGGATCATTGCATTGATACAAAAACCAGGTTCTCCCTTACAAGAATGCCCATAATTAATTAAATTTTCGCTGCTTTTCAGTAAGCCATACTGGGTTATTTTCAGACATTTGCTTGCAAAGGCACTCAAGTTCCAGTTTGACTGTGGATATGCATTTCTGGGTGTTTTTACCAGGAAAGAGGAGAGGTTGTGGAATATTCCATGAATTAGGAGAGCTGTGGTAGCATGGTGCTGTTAGTCTTTGTGAGCTGGCCTCCAGAGGGTGATACAGATGTTCTGCCTGGTAGAAAACATACACACATACTAGTGAGTGCATTGTAAGAGTTAATTAATGAGAGCGATATTGCTTGTGAACAGTCAATACAGTGATGCCTTCATCCAGAGGGTCAGGAATGTGCTTTCTTTGAATTTATCTAACATGGTATGTTGCAAAACACTTGGGGTGCTGCAGATGAAGCTATTAATTCTATTAAAAACTGGCCATAATTAGGTTTGGAATGTAAGTGTAATCTCTGGGATCAATGGTTCCTGACACCTGTCAAGTGGCAGGAGGGTAAAACCTTTTATAACCCTGATGGACATGTGCCTGTGTCACATCCTTATCACACAGAGCAGTGAATGACTTCTCAGTGAAAGGTTGGAGGGTGGAATGAGCTGCTGTTAAATCCAAACTCCCTGTGTTTTGCTCCTGTGGCCGTGTTCAGTGGTGTGATTGTTTGGCATTCCTCTGAAACCAGGGAACTTGACTTTGGCATTATGCTTCACATACCTGCACATCCAAAATTCCTGCAAAATATGTGTATGCTGCCTCTATACAGAGAGACTCTGTGACCCAAGACTTGATTAAATCAAAAGGAGCATTTAAAAATTGCTGAACTTAAACTGTGTGTCACTTCCATCTAATTTGTGGGAAGCTGTTAAATAAGTCTTCCTGTCTCCCCCAAAAACACCCCAAGGATCTGTTCTCTAATGCACTGTTCTGTATAAACAAGTATAAATGTTTAAAAAGTAAAGAATACTAATCAAGAGATGGAAGACACGTGCTGCTAATAAATCTTGCCTTCAATTTATTTGTCTAGTATTACAAAGGCAGAGGAGATATCAATTAATATAGGCAAAGAGGACCCATAATTTATAATTAACTGGCAAGTGGGTTGTAACAAACAGCAGCACTGAATCTAATAGCCGGTAGAAAAATAACTGGTGTTGATTTGTCCCTCGGCAAATTAATAGAGTGCTTATCAATGACAGGGTTACATAAAACTGCTAAATAAATAATCATCAGTGAGTTAGAGTGAAGCAGATCTTTAACAAGCTTAATCTGAACCTCTTGACATCTGCAGACTATGAAGAGATTAAATGCTAAGAAAGAGAAGATGCACTATGCACATCATAAGCATGCTCAGGAGCTGGGTGACATTGTGTTCTTGGGTAATGGGAAACAAGGAAACATTTTTATTGCAAAATTACAGTGAAAAATGGTTTTCATTATAATTAGACTGAAAATTATAAAAGGTATATCAAAGAAAGGCTGAATTGGAATTAACCAGATGAGAATGGCACTACATTGCTAAGCAATGAAATTACAGCAGTGGAGCCGCCTTTGGTATATTTTTTGGCTCAAGGTTTTTTCTTGGTTTTATTACTCACCTCTGTCCACTTCTGGTTTCTGTGTCACTTTTGCTTATATTCCCTGGTTGCTCACTTAAATCATCACAACAGTTGAGCAGTGCACCTGATTTTCAGAATGGGTCTTATTTATGAACCTGGAGATATATATGTATATTTGGTGTAATTTCTAGATGTGTTTTACTTTTGCAAAGGCTTTTTGTGCAGCAAGACCATGTATTAAGGTCTCTGAAGCCCTTTCTTAATGATAATAGGAGTTAGTATTGTCCTGGAAAGCTCAGAAGACTCAGCTGGAACCATGCTGGGAAGTCTTAAAAGGCTTTGTCTCCAGGTAGAGATGTACAGGAATATTCTGCAGGAGTAGAAGAGAGCCAAGGCTGTTTCCCATTGTGCTGGATGCTCAGGGATTGGAGATGGAACGCAGATCCCAGAGGGTCACCAGTAGCTCCTTGCAAGGCTGCTGGTAAGATGTTCCTGGCTGTGTCCTTTGAAGATTTTTGGCATTAAGGAGAAGAAAGGGCTTTCCTCTGTAATTCACCTATGGATTAGCCTACAGTGTGAAATCCCTGGGAATTAATTTCTTGTAATTTTCCCTTGAGGTCTCCTTCCTTTTTTCTGGTCCTGACAAAAAAGAGATTTTCTGCAAGTGAGACTGCTGTTTTTTGGGACAGAGAGGAAATAAAGCAAAGCTCACTAAGTTAATCAGAAAGCCTTGTTGGCACTTGCAGGTTGCACTTCTGGAGCAGAATGTGACCTGTAGTGAAGAGCTGCAGGTTCTCCTGCTTTTTTTATGTGTGAAAGCAGAGCTACCCTGATATGGGTGAGCAGCCTCTGGTGAAGAGCATCCTTTTGGGAGCTCATACCTTCCTATCCATCCCTTCCAGTCCTCTCATCCTGAAGGAGCAGAGGCACTCTGATGTTTTGCTACACATTGGAAGAAGTGTTTCAAAAAAGGTAATGAGGCCTTGCAGGTACCAGAGAAGAAGCTGAATTACCTTGAGTGGTGTTATGAATAAGAGGCTAATTCCATATTTTTCTATCTTCATGCTCAGCTGGGGATTTTTTTGAGGAAAGTGGTGGTGTTTGCTTGAATTCAATTGTAGATTTTCCCAGACCTCTCTATCATTGCTGGCAAATAATTTTATTAGCAAAAGAAATGCTGTCTTTATATCCAGCTCCTCTTTTGCCCCTTTTCTAGACTCTTGTCCCTTTAGAGTCTGGGAAGGAAAATTTTTAGGAGCCGAATGGAACAAAGTGAAATTTTTCCTTGTGGGTGGCAGTGGGAGCTGCAATCATGAGAGAGAAAGCTCATACCAATAATGCTGGTTTATTTTTATGTTGCTCTCCCAATTTTTATTCAGAGACTGAGTCACCACTTGAAAAGAACCGAGTAGAGCCTCAAATTTCTTTTTCTTTAAATTAAGCCTTTTTCTGGTGGACCAATGCTGTCTGGTACCATTCTGCAAAAATTGATCAATATATTGATATATCAATGGGGTTTTGGTGTGCTTTGGGTTTGGTTTTGGGGTTTTTGTTTGTTTGTTTGTTTTTGCTTTGTTTTAATAAAGAGAACGTGGTAGCTTCACACGCTGCTGTCAGCACATTGGCAGGATGGCCATGTCTGAGGTGCTATCAGGGAGGTTACAGGGCATTCATCAAAATCAAGCTGATGCAAGCATGAATACTCCCCAGAATGAGACCTTTATACTGAAAAAATGCTGAAGGCTGAAAAGGGGCTAATTTATTTAAATTATCTGTATACATGTCAAGCCCCACAGTTACCAGAGGAAACTGACAATGGTAAAAGAGAGCTTTTCTTAAATTTAACAACAAAAACCTAACAGGAGAAGTTATACCAAGAAAGCCTGAGCAACTGAGCTGATAATCATCTGTAGTGATGCAGATATCCAAAAATACGGTTTTCTGCTATTAAGCTTTTAAATGTCAGTAAATGGCAGTTTAGTAGATCATTTGCTAATAATGATTACATTTCTCATTAAAATGTTTCCTTCATTATTCTTCAGGTAGAAATGTGTAATTCAACGATTGTTACATCAATTATACTTAAAAAGCTCATTAAAATACTGACATATTATCTCTCATAGCCAGAGTACTTTAAGAGTACTGTACTAATTACAAACGGAATAAACTCTTGTAATATCACCATTTGAATTGATGCCTTATAAATTCTTAATGCAAAGCTAACATATAAAGTGTAAATCAAATATATAGATCCAATAAAACAAAACCTTTTTAATCTTGTTTTACCTTCAAAAGGATTCTGATTATTGTAATTAAATAATGCATGATATAATAAAGATCTAGAATGTGTGATTATTTCATTGGCAATTGAATATTGGTGCTTTTTATTTATGCAAGCGATTTATCACAGACAATATGTATCAAGCATTAAAATATTGATACAATTATACCTATCCTGCTGAACCAATAAAAAACCCCTGTGACATGGCTCTCTGCTGATGCTACAAGGATGGTTTGAAATCCTTGTTAAATTTTAATATTCTGATGTGCTGGGTTATGCTAATTTCGCTATGGAATAATATCTCCTGTTTTGCTTTGCTTTCTGTGGGGTTACAAATGCAGCCTCCCTTGGCGTGGCACGCTCTGCTTGCAGCTCTGCTGGTCACTCCGAGGAAGGGACAGCAAAAGGCAGCTTTGAATTTCACTTTTCAGAGTAATTCTTTTGCAATGAATACAACTGTACAATATTAATTTTGCTGCTGCCACCATATCCTGTTCTTAAGTTTTGCAAAGGCTTCTGGCCCAAGTCAGGGGTTACTTGCTGGAAGTGGTTGGGTTTAATAAGACTGCTTCCAAAGCACATGCACTTGGAGCTTCATCCCAGTTCCTTAAGGCTGGCAGCGTGGTGTCAAGTTAAAATATAAAACGAATAATCAGCTCCTTCTGGTCAGAGCAGCAACCCTACCAGGTCAGACATAAGTCGTGAAATTGGGCAGAATTTCCTGATCTTTAATCTTATAAATCCAGTTACTTTCTAAAGCAGCTACAAATCTGTAATTAATAGGCTAGCAATTTTTTTGCCACTTCTATGCAAGTAAGCTGAGGTGTAGGGGACTACTTAAGGCTCTCTGAGCTTGTCCCTTATGCTGAGTTGAAAGCAAATGTGTGTTTGACAGTCCACAAACAGCACTAGGTGCCACCTCCACCTGCTATTTTAGCCAAGCCAATGGTCACAGAAGGATCTGTATTTCCCTGCACAGAACAACTCTGCAGGAATTTGTACACCATTAACCTGTCCCACCACTCCTGGACTCAAATTAATTTTTTGAGGGGCATCTTGAATACACGACACATTTTGCACACACACAAAGAAAATTAGGTAACCTAAACCAAATACTTGTGTCTGTGCTGGCTTTCCAAAATGGCCTTTGAATATCCCTATGCTTCCAAGTGAGGAAAAAGAATTGGAAACCTCTGAATGAACAGCGATAAAAGTCAAAACCCACCACCAAAACATAACGATTGAATAACTCTGGGTGGAAGCCAGCCCTTTGTTGAGTACCAGATTTGGAAATGCTCAGGATTTCCAGACACCTAATAGTGACTCTCACTTGATAAAATTATAAAAACATAATTTACTTTCTGATTCACCAAATTGATGAGCACAACCTACAAAGTGTTGAATGCTCATCTCTTTGTGCTTGCTGAAGGAAGAGAGCATTTAGTGACTTGCAGGATGAGAAGTTTTCTTTTTCCATAATTCACCATGAATTTCAGTTAGGATTTTATACTATTGGATGAGAATTTTTTGGTTTTTTTTTTAGATGTGCTTGTTTTTCCTCAGTTAGACACTGCCTGATCATCATAAATGTCTTTGTCGTATTAGTAAGCTTCTGTTTAGGTAAAAATTAAAATCAAGCTCTCAGAACAAATAGTCCAGTGACCAAAGGCTGGTATTTCAAGGCATCTACTGATTTTAGACAAATATAACCAAAAATGGATTAAGGGGAAAGTTTTAGCACTGCTTAAGATCTAAAATTGAAAGCTTTCATTGACTAAATAATGGAGGGGGAGAAAAGAGCTAGTTAACTAAGTAATTGGCTTGCTAATTGCTTTTTTTAAAATGCAGTAATTTGCAGGCATATGCTGGTGTTGGCTGGGTATTCCTCTCTGCCTCGCCCCCAGCCCACAGGCAGGGACAGTGCAGGGATCACATAATCACAGTGCTGTCACAGGTCTGACAGAGCCTGAGCACCCACTGCTTCTACCCACTTGCAATTTGCCAGCACTTTAAAGCCATTACCATATGTGCATATTCGCCTTGTGCATGGATACTCCTAGGAGTAAAAAAGTCCCCAGGAAAAAAGCATTCTAATTTTTCTGAGAGTATTTTCATCCCTAGGTTCATAAACATGCCTTGTTTGAAATTTTTTGGCTTGGTGGTCTGAGTTGTCTCTACACTGGGGTTAATTGAGAGAAAGGACTTGATAAGATGTAGCTTGGAATAATTTGTTTTAAAGAAATAAAAATTCTTGGGGCTTATTAGCCCTAAAAATATATTAATGGTTTACCTGTTCCAGTAGCAGCCTGCACTGTAAATGTGCCCCTTAAAATATAGATACTTTTTCTCTATAAAAGTAGCTGATTTAGTCAGAAAGGTGACAGTTAAGGCTCGTTGCAGGGGAAATTTTTGCATCTTTGCAGAGTGACTTTTTTTTTGCTGTACTTTACCACAGTGGCTGTCCATCACAGTTGTTATGTATGCAGGCTGAGTGAGCCCGCGGGGGATCCTAGTTATTTACACTCTTTTTCAAGCTTCGAAGCTGTTATAATCATTCGCTGTCAACTTTGTGCTGACACTGAATTTTACTTTGTGTTTTTTATGCTCGGTTTGGGTCTAAAATACTGGCATCCATACCCTACACTGTAATTCTATGGGTGACTGAGTTGACCAGCAATATACAGTATTACTAACAGAGCTTTAGAAACCTGCTGCATATGGAGATTTCAGGATTTGTTGATTGTGGACAGTAAACAAAGTCCCCAGGCTTTATGCTTTTATCCTAGTGGTGGCCCTCAGGAATAAACTGTGTACAGCGTTTTATCTCATTGCATTTTCATCTTTACAAAAATGTAAATATTATTTTCCTTTCCTCCAAAGCTGCAAAGTTAGAGCAGGAAAACTTTTTCATTGCATTTTTTATTTTTGTGCTGGCTTGTTTTCTCCAGGCCTGTGTTGTAAGAAATGCATATTTCCCTGTGATCACCATATGTTTAGCATGAGGCTGCAGAGAGGAGTGGAGCTGGTAATGGGCTAATACCTCAGCTCCAAAGTGAAATAATCCCTTGTGTGAAACGTTGGGAATGAATTATCAACCAAGAGCATGCATTGACAAATATATATAGGAGTTTTTACACCGTTTTAGGTTTAGAAAGGCAAATTTTTCTTGGCTGTGCTAAAGTGTCTGTGGTCTGCAGTGCAGTGAGAGTGAACAAACTTCTTTGGCACGTGCACCAAACCTTTCCTTGGTGAGCAGGCCCCTGAGCCGTAGGTGTAGACTAAGTTTGAATGTAGACATGCAGACCGATTCCTGCATGTTGGAAGTTTGAGATATCCATGTCCAAGTTCCCAGCTCCCTTGTGAAATTCCAGGTGCTTGGGAGCCCAAAGGGAGTGCTCACACAAAATGATCCAACCCTGTCCTTAAATGGACTTGAAATAAAACTGGTCAAGGAGCTTCTGTGCTTGGTCAATGTAATAAAGTAGACAAATAATTACTGAGCAAATCAAACACACCTACACTTAAGATGATTTGACATATTATCTATAATCGGGCACTTCTGTGCTAGGAGGAAAGGTTAATAAAGTAATTTAAAAAAGATTGTGTAGAGTATTACAGAAACAGAAGAGGACTGGTGATCATAATTGTTAATCTCCTGAAATACCAGTCTTCTACTGCGCAAGGCATATATTTTAGTACAACTCCTTATTGTTCATTCCACTTACTATGATATTATACTGCTTAATTACCTTTTGTAAGAAATCTTATTTTACCCTTCCTTTTTTTTTTTCTTTGATAACAGATAATGCCAATGGAAATATTTTAGAAGAAAATCTTATTTGAAGTCCTACCTGCTAGGGCTTGAGATTAAAAAAGTTTTAGTGGGTGGGCAGGTAGATATTTGGAGACTGAATTGCTGCAGAATCTGGGCTGTGAAATCACACAGTGAAGTTGGTAAATGCATCCTCCACCACCCTGTTTTATCCATGTTGTATGTGGATGCAGCCTGGCATGGAATAGAAGGAAGTTGGAGGTTTTAGGTTTTGGTAGTTGTGATTTTTTCCTCTGAACCACATTTTTAATTCATGGCATTCAGATAAAAGATAAAACAGAACAGCATTCCTGAGTTAGGGTAGCCTGGCCCCAGGTCGGGGTAGCAGCATAAGTAAGAAAAAAGTAGTAACCATAATAATCAATAAGATGGGAAATATTTATAACAGTGAATTTAGTGTGAATTTATTATGGTTTGGATTGAAGAAAGTCTCCTACAGGCACACAGGACTTTGTGATAGTGCACACACCTGTGTTCCGTCTCCAGGGGGTATAATCCTGAGGATGTCTCAACAAATAATTTCCTCTAATGTGTAATTCTTGGTAGTAACTGTCACGATCCGCTTATAGCGGGGTGTCGTGATGGTTTGTTAGCCGATCTCAAAGTGCAAAAGACAAACAGCAGGGGACTATCAGTTTAATCACAACAAATGCACCTTTATTAGGGGCCAAAACCAATAAATGTGATAGTGGGGCCAGAAAAGAAATAAAAAGGAGAGAGAGAGAGAGAGAAGGGGGGATGGAATAGCTACCAACACAGGCGAGGTCCTCACTGGTCCAGACAAAGGGGATCCATCTTCTTGGGTTGGGGAGAGTCTCCAAAGTCCTACCTAACCCAGGGGTGCAGTTATAGTCCACAGAGGGAAAAGGGGGGAACATGCAGAACAATGAGAGTCTATTGAAATTGCTGTGGCAGGAACAGGTGTATCTACAGAAAATCATCCAAGCAGAACAAACACAATGAAGAATAAGTCCATTGGAGTTACTGGAGAAGAACAGGTCATGTCATTCTCCCCCCCCACCACTCTCTGTGGTAGGGGTCTCAGTCCTTGGGGAGAGGGTTCTTGATCTCTGTCTGTCACGGTGGTTATGAGGCAGATGAGGGGTCTTCAGTGTGAGACCACCAGAGTCACCCCAACAGTTCATTCGGCTTAAAGGTGGAGGGTGAACAAGGAATTGCAGTAGGACGCTCTGTGCTGGGTCCACGCTGGGTCTTCGCCAAGTCCTTGCCGGGCCTCGTTCGGAACAGCCAACGTAACGGTACAGTGGCTGCACCTGCACTGTTGCTTTCTTCAAGCCGGAATTGCAGTGGGGGAAGGGAGTTCCTTCTTGTGGCAATCAGCAGACAAATGAGTGAGGGTCTTCAGACGGCCTCTTACAGTAACTAACGGTGAATACGAATATGGTTGTTCCTTGCATTCTTTTAAAGGAAGTCACCTGAATGGTTTGGCTCTGATCGAGACAGATTCTTTTTTGTCACTTGTAACACAGACATTTGAGTTTATTGCTGGATTTTGTCACCTGCACAATTTTATGTTATGATTGGAATTTTCCTGTAACCATCTGTAGATATGATATAGGCAGGGAAGAAAACTGGGATACCATCTATAGGGGCTTTATATAATTAGGCCAGTGCACAGAACAATGTGACTTTCTTTTTTGCAAATGAGGATCCAGAATCTCACACTGTGAATATCTGAGGTACAATAGACCAAACAGGTTAGGCAAGTAATATAGTCATAGTAATTGCCTTCATCTAGCAAATACTTCAGTCAGCAATGATGAGCAATAAAGTAAAATGATCACCCACCTTTAGCATATCTATTACAAAACCAGATTTCTAAAATAAGAACAGCTTAAAATATCCACTCAAACGCAAATCATCAGTTCTGGAGTCATACATGGCTTTCCTATTTCCATAGGCTGTGGGGTTCTCAAAACAACTGACTTGCAATGCAAGGCCTTGTTCTAGACCGGGGGGAAAAATTACTGCAATTAAGGATGTATAAATGAAAAGAAAACTATCCATCATGCTGCTCTAAAAATTTTTTTTTGGCTTTTGGATTTTATACGAATCACTTATATCCTCCTTTAAAGAGATTTTTTTTTTTATATAAATATAGTGAATGCGAAACACCATTAATCCAGTAGTAATATCATCTGATAGTAGTTAATCCCTTCTTAGGGATGGCTTTGCCTGGTCCTTTGGAATATAGAAATGTGCTTTCACTGTTAGGCATTTTGTTTAAGCATCAATCAGTTCTTAATGCTTAATTGTCTTTTTTTCCCCCTTTCCCTGTCTATAAAAGACCACCAAGTAAAATGAATCCTGTCTTCAAAAGTATTTCCTTGGGATTCTCATTACATTGTTTAGCCGGTGATTTTGTATTCCGAGGTTATGGATCAAGGGCAGTGCCATGCCTGTGGTTTGGACTTGGCTCTGTGCTGTGACAGGATGATGCAGATGTACCAGAAGATCCTAATCTGTCAGAAGAAGTCTATTAAGTTCAAGCCCCTAAGCTGTCTCAGCCAAATCAGTGATACCAAACTTACATTTGTTTTTGTGGTGACCATTCATTTTGGTCAAATGAAGAAATTGCTAGTGTGGGTTTTGTGGCTTCAGGGGTGAAATCTATGAATGTCACAGATCTTTTAGCCTCTCTGCTCTCTCTGAAACATTATTGAGGATGCTCTTGTATGGAAGGGAAAAAAAAAAAGCCCATGCATTTTTATTGCAGCTGTTTATAAGTCACCTTGATCAGAAAAAGTTGGGGAAAAGAAGCATTAGCTTCTATAGAAATCATTCTTTTTGTGAATAATACATAAGGATGAGAAAAAAGAGAAGCTGTCTGCAGGAAGAAAAAGCAGTTTTGAAATGGGAGTGAATTTAAGCCCTGCTGCAGGCTGTAGACCTTAGTCTTGGTCTGGAGTCTGAGGACCTGGCTAGTTTTGAGGTCCCCTCAAGAGATCAAACAGAAAAAGTATTTTGTGTGTTTTGTTGGTCTAACAGATTTAACTACAGATCTTCAGATTCTGTGTTTAATATCCACCGTTATACATCAAGACAGGGAACTCAGAACTTCTTTTTAGTCATACAGTAAAAATATAGGACAGATTTGGGCCATTTCTGGTGACATAAGAACCAATTGCTTATTTTGCAGTCTTTCTCAGCTCCAAGACATTTTCTATCTTGATGATATTTGATATTACATTTTCCTCATATCTCTTTTGTCAAGTGCTAAGGTAAAAAATTCTGTCCATGTTGAAGTCAGTTTTTGGCCACACTCTTCGCTGGGATCAAGTTTCCATCCTGTGTGTGACACTCGGCTAATATTTTAATTTGTGCTGTTTTCCTTCTGGATGGAGTTGTTGAGAAAACCTCAATCATGATCACTGTGAAGGGTATGGAAGAGGGAATGGGAATGTGATGTTTATAAAATCTGAGTTTGATTAGGCACTGGTGCACCCCAGCTTCGTTAGCTCTGGTCTCCTCCTGCATTGTTCAAATTCTCCCCATGTGGGACTCTTATTTGAAATTTATGTGACTTTCCACTCCTCATTCCCTCTGCCCCTGCTCCTGTTTTCTCCCCCTCCCTGTTTGCCAGTTACTCTGCTTAGGACAGCTAATTCTTCAGGAAGGCCTGTTTCCTCAGGAATGTGAAACAGCATTCAAAGTCCAGGGCTAATTCACCAGTGCCACCATCAGCGGTAACATCTGGATGCAAAATGTGTGAATGGAAAGCTCCTGCAAGAGGGATTAGAGAACAGAGGGTGGGAAAGCCCCAAACAACTCAGTTATTTCTAAAATGTAGTCTGTGTTTAAACTAACAGCTTTTGTGCTTAAGAAGGTACAGTAGAATGTTAATTAATGCATTTGCTTTATTACGGTAAGATAATATTATTTTCTATACTAAATTTTTTTCAGAATGTGACACAGATGTAAAAAAAAATAGCTTCTTTTTTATTTGCCTCTATGTAAAAACAGCAGAAGGAGTCACTTCTAGGTCTCCCAAAACGAATCACTGACTGTAACAAATAGTAATTAGAATATGTTTTCTATGAAAGAAAACAAAAATTGCAAAGATAATAGTTAAGTCCATTTCCTTTCAAAAAAGTAGCATTGTAAGGAGAAAAAAAAATTTTAGAGAGTACCTATTTTTTTTTAGATATTTATTTAAAAGGTAAACTTATAAAACTATTTATGTGACTCTTCCTTTGTTGAAAACACTATTTTTAAGACTGATAATAGGCAGTGCAAGACCCAGCTGGGTAAAGTTCCCAAAGATATTGGTCTGTCAGTGTTTATCCTGCTCTGGGTTGTACTTCTGGAACCAGCTCAGGAGTAGTTTAAAGCTATTTAATGGGAAGCCACCTGCTGCAGTGTAACCTTATAAATACCCTTTGGAGATGGCTGGGATGGGTATGGATCATGAGCAGCTGCAGAAAGGAAAAGGAGTTGATTTGTTGCTCCATGAGCTGATTTGGATTAGGTGGAGTTGATGTCCCATCTCTCAGCCCATGGTATTTACAGTGAGGAAACATCAGGTGTCAGGAGGATTCTGCTGTCACAGGAGGTGTTCTGGTGTGTGGCAGGAGGAATTAGGAAACACAGAATTCAGCAGAGTGAAAAAAACAGGAGATCAAACCTGCAGCATGTCCATGTTGCTGTCTTTTGCTTTGGAAAAAATTAACTGTGCTCAAAACATGGTAAAACCTAAAGCTGGTGAGAAGTCTCTAATATTACATATGAAGGTGTTATTACTAACTTGGAACAAAAAAATTTTGAAAGAAAGCAAGAAACTGGTAAAAAAATGTTACCATTTCCAATTCCAGCAGATAGGACTGATCCCTCATGTTTAGTCTTTCGAGTAATTTCAAGTGGTGGTCCATCATTCATGCATGTTCTGAAACCAAAGGTGCTGATGTGCTTTGGGCTCCATGTGGAGGAATCTGAGGGATGCTGTGACCCTGATCAGGCTACCCTGGAGGAAAAGAAGGTTCATGTTACCTCAGAGATGCTGTGGGTGCTTTGTGCACCCCTTAAACCCCCTCATGAATGAACCCACAAAGCAAGTTCCCCAGGCTGTCTGCTGCCAGCAAGAACCCCCTGTAACATCACTCCTTCCAGATTGCTCCTGCACACTGGAAGAAATTTGTTTGCTTTAGCAGGCCCTGTGTACATGTACAGAACTGATCTGAATAATTTTAAATGTGCAGCAGTATCAGTGTTGTAGCTCATGGCACTGGAACAATGAGATCTGCCCGATGCAGTGATACCAAATGTGCTTCAGAGGAGGAGTGGCAGTCACACGGGTGTGTGGTGGAGCTCTTCAATCAGCTGCAACTTATTTCAAGGAAGTATTTCCTGTCAGAATCTCCCCAGCTAAGAAAATAAAATGAAAAGCCAAGCATCAACCTCACATTTCAAATATGGACTGGAAACAAACCCAATTTACAATTCAGGAGATGAAAATTGTTCTCTTCTGCCATAATTCAATTCATGTTTTGTTTATTTGAGAATTCATGTGTTATAACCCTTCTTGCTCACACTTCTGAGCATCTTGGTTTGTTGCAGCTACTAAGGCTGAGATTTATTCTTTTTTATGTTTATTATTTTTATTTCTTCTGGGTTTACATTACAAGAGGAGGCCTCCCCCTCCCGACAGGACCTTCCACCTGAGGGCAGCACAGTCATCAGCTCTGACTAACTTGGAGTCAATCTTTGTGTCCAAATCCAGTTTCCTCGCAGCTCCAGCTCAGGTTTTGTTCTAATCCCCCACTTACATTGTTTGTAATAATGAGAGATATGATCACTAACTTTTCAAACCTTTCAACTTCCCTTCACTGGGAACTGCATCCCTTGCTTGGCGTCACAACACAGAGAAATTGCCTGTTATTCCCTTTGCCATTAAACCGTGCAACATCTTTCTTTGTCTTACCTTGATGTGTTAATGTCGGAGTAGCAACTGCAGGATGAAGTGCCAGGAGGGTCTGGATATCGCTATGAAAGCACATCCTTTTAGTTCCATGCCATGCAACACGCTGAACACTTTCTCTTCCCGTTCTGAGATTTGTTCTCTCAAACGGGATGCTGACAGTGCAAGAGATAACACCTTTCACCAGGTAAAATATGTTGTTAGGGAAGGGATGGATGGCAGGGATGCTGGCAACAATTAGCACATGCTCCTCATTAACAAGCGGGGTTTATAGCGGAGCGGGAATGGCAGGCTGCCATCAGCCTGGTAGTTACGGGGCAGTTTAATTTCTAACGAATGTGAGCACTGGATTAGGAACAATATTCAACAAAATGCTGCCTGCATTCTCTTATGGCTTTCATTACCAAATTGAAAATCTGTGTAGATTTCTGGAAATTACTTTTAAATGTAGCCAATCTCCTCGACTGCAAGGCTTGATTTGCTGGTGAGGGAGTCCTGCTGTGAGATTTTAATGAAAGATCATAGTGCCCCTCCAAGACCGTCAAAGAGCTATGGGCCCTAAAAGACCTGAAATAATCTGTTTTACTTTTAATGGCAGCCATTTTATATTCATTAAGATCAAAATGCAGTTTTGCAGGCAAATTGCAAAGCTGTTCCACTCACAGCTTGAGAACCTGGAGGCCCTACAGCTTTTTATCTTGTTCATAAGCAAATATGCAGTTAATATCTTTTAATATGCTTTGATGCTTGGTACCTTATGGGTACATTGTACTGGAGGTTAGAGAACTGATGTTTCTTTGGCAGTGCTAGCAACGAACTAAAGCACCAGTCCTTTTATTTCCATAATGGCAGAAGAAATGAGTCTTTTTTTTTTCTTTTTTTCTTTTTTTTTTTTTTTTAATATGAGCTCCTCTCAAATAAATTGTAAAGCCCCGTGTAGTATATGTTCAGGGTCTCATGGAAGGCACATTTTTTTCCCCAGCATTCCATCTGTTGGTGGTTCTTATTATTTAAATTTATACGGCCACATTATTTAAATGTAAACAGCCAAATAAGATAGGATCAAATCATTGGCATCTGGGAACTGTGCTCTTATCCTCTTTGATTGTGAGGTTGTGTGCATTAATAATGGAGTTCTAAAGACTGTGATTCCACCTGATATACTGTATGACCTTAACAGTTGTGATTTTATCAGGGTTTCACTGTATGAGAAAATGAAGGTATTTTGCAGCTCATTTCTGGCAAGGTTAGTTTGCATTATCTCATGTCCGGAGTAGTTCTGATTTGTGTGTGTGTATTTTAAACCTAATTTTTGTTCTTGCTTGCCATGCTCCTGGTCGTGTTGCAATCCCCATTCGCTCAGACTGTTTTTCAGTGAGCGAACTCCGCTCGGACGCTTTTTCTGCCTTGGTTTAATGGCGTGCCCGGAGTGACACGGTGCCACCTCCAGTGCCATACAACTTGTCACTGGTGAGCGCAGTTCTGCTCGCAAGCAGTTGCCACTTTCCAGTGTTGCCAAGAACGAGGCAGTGGGGAAGGTGATTAGGGAAACATCCTTTCTTAAGGATGGAAACACGCAGAAGTTTGCAATC